>NC_057806.1:65820438-66107249 GCF_018294505.1 Triticum aestivum
GGGGTGGTGCGCCATTGCTAGTTCAACTAGGAATGGCGCACCACTCCCATGGTGCGCCATTAGTAGTTTTGAATTTTTTTAAAAAAAACCTTTTTTACTAATGGCGCACCGCGGGAGTGGTGCACCATTAGTAGTTCAACTAGTAATGGCGCACCACTCCCACGGTGTGCCATTAGTAGTTTTGATGAAAAAAAAATTAAATTTTTTTTACTAATGGCGGACCGTGGATGTGGTGCGCCATTAGTATTTGCACACTAATGGCGCACCAACACATGGTGCGCCATTAGTATATAGTAATGGCGCACCACATGTCTGGTGCGCCATTAGTGTCAATTCCATCTATAGCCCTTTTCCTAGTAGTGCCGACTTGAAGTCAAAGATGTAATGAAGATGTTAGGGGACTGCCTTGCGCACTATGGTACCATACAGCTAGGGGTGAAGCATATATCGTTGACACAACTGAGGTATCATCAGCTTGTTTGGCTGGTTGCGGGACCCGACCTTGCCAGGTCTATTGCCTTCTGAACTGCTCTTAGTTTTGTATATTCTTTTGTCGGCACATTTATATGCACTGGTGGCGACCTTTGATGCCCAGTGTATGTAATCCGCGGCCATGTTGCGCTTTATTATGACCGGTAGCAAACTTTGATTCCCAGTGGTTGTAATATGCCATAATTTCTTTATTGTATAGTCTAGGTTTATTCTTTGGTCGGTATGCTATAATTTAGGCCGGAAGGTTTAGTGGATCTCAGTGTTGTCGGTCTTTAGGCCGGCCCGTTACTCATATGGGCCAAAACGTGGGCCTATAATCATCATGGGCCATTAGCAGGTCTAAACCTATAGTTGTTTCCCACCTTTAACAGGCCATGGGCTACATATTCACTGTAGTGACACTGGGCCTCCTACGGGCCATAGAAACAATGGGCCCTCTACGGTCCGTAGAAACAACGGGCCTTCTCCGGGCCGTATCATCAATGGGCCTTATATGGGCCGTATGATCAATTGGCCAAACATGGGCCAAAAATAGACCGCATTATTGCCGTAAACGGGCTAGAGTTGGAGTCGTCCGTTCATGGGCTGACCATAATAGGACGTCGTTAATAGGCCGTATTTGATGACGTTATGAAAACGGCCCAACGTAATAACAGGCCACAAACGGGCCGACTGTAACCACGGGCTGAATTTGGCCTACAAGCAGAAAATGGCAGTAATGGGCCGTAAGTAACCTAATGCTGGAAATGAACCCAAGAATAAATGGGCCCTGAAAAGGCCGAAACATAACATGGGTTGCAAATGGCCCAATGGATTAATGGGACGTTAATGGGTATAAAGTGATACACTGTTCATTACGGGCCAGTTTCACCACTGGTCGTTAATGGGCCAAGAGTTACGAAGGGCCTCATATGGGCCGAAAGACGTCATGGGCCATACATGGGCCGGAACTTAAAATGGGCTAGAATCATATTGGATGGCCCAGATGACGCTACTGGGCCTAATTAGGATAGGTCGTAATGGGCCCTGGGTTAGCGGGCTGTAAACAGGCTTTACGTGGGCCGGCCCGCCACCTTTTGACCAAGTCAAATGGGCCGGCCTTTTCACAGGAATGGGCCTCTGTTCGGCCGTGCCACGTGTCGACGTATCATAGGCGCCTTCGGTCCAATGAGTGGATGACATCTGTCCCAACGGTGAGCCAACACGTGTTTCCTTCAGCCAATGATGATTTTACATGTGGAAAATCCCCATTGGTCGAGGCTGTTAGTGGGTTATCGGATCCAAAACCGGAGCCGATAGCTTAACGCTGTTCTGTTGCGGTGGATGCCACGTGTCAGTCACCCTTGATGAAAGCACTTTTGTGATGCGCGATTTATCGTGGAAGTGGACACTTCCGTGATGATAATTTTGGTAATGTCATGGAACACTTCTACGACAGCACAGGTATGACTATCTTGATTCTGTCATAAAATCATCATGGATGTACATGCATGACAAAAAACGCGACCTACTGTGACAAACACGTATCATCACAGAAGTGTATTTTTTGTAGTGCAGGCTGTGGATACGAGCAAAAGTATTCCATCCGCGATGAAGATACATGACGTGAGGGGCGGGAAAGTCAACGTCAACCCGCGTGCCTCCGTTCCCGCAGCCCCTCATATGCAACCTCAAGGTCTGGGGCAGATCGAGCTCCATCTCCCGAGCAAATGGAGCAGGGAGACGAAGGCAACGGCGCGGTGGGTGGCGCAGCCTGATGAAGAACTCACGAGGCTGGTCCCCGACGTGGCCCTCCGTTGGTGGAGGCATCATTGGCGGAGGCAAGGCCGGTGCGCCTGAAAGCACAAGTGCTCCCTAGGTGGTTTTGGTAATTAATGACAACATATCTCTTGTTGGACTAACATTTCTATCTAGTATGTTTCAGATAAGTTCAACAATGGAGTGGCATGGACTAAAGGTTGTGGGAAGTTCTCCAAGATGCTAAGGACAAAGGATTGGCTAAAGCTTAAAGCTCAAGACTCTTCATTTTACATTTTAGTGATCCAAGATCACATTGAGTCCATAGGAAAAGCCAATACTATCAAGGAGGGATGAGGTGTTGATAATGAGCCTCTTGCTCAAGTGCTTAATGATATGCTCCAAAATCCTCAGCTACTTTCCCACTCCCACATATGACCTAAACCCAAAGCCAAACTCGGACCTACCGATTATTTCTATCCGGCGCCATCGAGTTTCACTTGTCATAAGCCACTTCCAAACCCTAATCAATTCGGTCTCACCGATGGGATCTCGGTCTCACTGAGATGGGCTTGCAAACTCTCTGTTACCTGTTGCAATATCTTCGGTCCCACCGAGATATGCAATCAGTCCCACCGAGTTTGCTTGGCCAACTCTCTGTTTCGCTTATTACCCAAATCGGTCACCGTGTTTGAGTAATCGGTCAAACCGAGTTTTGGATTTACCCTAACCCTAGCACATCGGTCCCACCGAGTTGTTCCAGTCGGTCCCACCGAAAATCACTAACGGTCACTAGGTTTACTATTTCGGTCCGACCGAGTTTGTTGATTCGGTCCCACCGAGATTGGAAAACTGTGTGTAACGGTTGGATTTTGTGTGGAGGCTATATATACCCCTCCACCTCCTCTTCATTCGTAGAGAGAGCCATCAGACTAAGCCTACACTTCTAGCATCCTATTTCTGAGAAAGAACCACCTACTCATGTGTTGAGACCAAGATATTCCATCCTACCATATGAATCTTGATCTCTAGCCTTCCCCAAGTTGCTTTCCACTCAAATCTTCTTTCCACCAGATCCAAATCCTATGAGAGAGAGTTGAGTGTTGGGGAGACTATCATTTGAAGCACAAGAGCAAGGAGTTCATCATCAACACACCATTTGTTACTTCTTGGAGAGTGGTGTCTCCTAGATTGGCTAGGTGTCACTTGGGAGCCTCCGACAAGATTGTGGAGTTGAACCAAGGAGTTTGTAAGGGCAAGGAGATCGCCTACTTCGTGAAGATCTACCTCTAGTGAGGAAAGTCCTTCATGGGCGATGGCCATGGTGGGATAGACAAGGTTGCTACTTCGTGGACCCTTCGTGGGTGGAGCCCTCCGTGGACTCGCGCAACCGTTACCCTTCATGGGTTGAAGTCTCCGTCAACGTGGATGTAGGATAGCACCACCTATCCGAACCACGGGAAAAACATCTGTGTCTCCAATTGCGTTTGAATTCTCCAAACCCTTCCCTTTACATTCTTGCAAGTTGCATGCTTTACATTCCGCTGCTCATATACTCTTTGCATGCTTGCTTGATATG
This sequence comes from Triticum aestivum, assembly GCF_018294505.1. Lineage (NCBI taxonomy): Eukaryota > Viridiplantae > Streptophyta > Magnoliopsida > Poales > Poaceae > Triticum > Triticum aestivum. The sequence continues at coordinate 65,824,247 of NC_057806.1, forward strand.
TATTGTGTATGTTGAAATCGTGCCTAAAACTCCACTCAAACTAAAAAAGATTAAAAAATTGCAACTTCAGCACTAAGTGTATAATCACCCCCCTCTAGACACACCTACTTCTAGATCCTACAAGTGGTATCAGAGCTTTGGTCTCCATTGCCTTGGTTTAATTACCATTGGAGGAAGATGGATGTGTCTACTTTAGGGAGTCTTAGACATAGAGTGCCTATTCTTGATGGAGAATATTTTCATGAGTGGAAAAATGAGATGCTTGTAATCTTCAATCAATATCATTTGAACAAGTATATTGCTAGCCCTTGTGCACCTCATATTGATCCTTTGCATCCTACCCTAGATGAAGAGATTAACATGATTCGCAATCTTAGAACTATTGAGCTCATCATTAGAGGATTGCCCAAAAATTTGATTGCTAGTTTGCCTACTCTTAATTGTGCCTATACTATATGAAAATTTCTTGAGGAACGATTTCTCGATCATTCCTTGAAAAATTTGGATGAAATTCTCCATAAATCTATTGCCTTGAGTAAGATGAACTCTAGTGATCCTAGTTTTGGTGATTGTCTATTTGAGCTTACCAATCTCAAGCATGCTAAAGGAGATGTTGGAATCATTAGTGATATCGTATTCAAAGCTATAAGAGTTCATAAAAGTGACCACTTTGATGATCATTTATCTAATGAATTACCCTCTCTAGGAAATGATGAGTCAAAAGATCATGGTGAACACGGATACTACGATGATGATGATGATGATGATAGTGACTTCGATCTTGATGATGAAATGAGACATTTTGGTCTTACGGCAAATCTTCGGGGATATGCGTCAGGAGGAAAGGAATGGGTTCTTGATAGTGTATGTACTGATCATATGACCGGAGATGAAGAGATGTTCCGTGAGCTTGCTGAAAATGACGGCCCTCGAAAATATGTCACCTTTGGTGATAATTCAAAGGGTAAATTGGTTGGCCTTGGTAAGGTGTCCATCTCACATGATAGTTCCATTCAAAATGTCATGCTCGTTGAATCTCTCGGTTACAACTTACTTTCAGTATCTAGACTTGCTGATTTCGGTTTGAATGTCCTATTTACTGAGGTAGATTGCCAAGTATTTTGTCGAGACAATCATAAAATGGTCTTTACCGGTATGCGTAGAGGTGATCTTTACATTGTGGATTTCTCTAAAAAGGCACAACCTAAAACTTGCTTTATTGCTAAATCCTCAAAAGGTTGGTTGTGGCATAGACGACTAGGTCACGTTGGCATGAGAAACCTTGACAAGCTTATTAAAGAAAATCATATCCTTGGAGTTAACGATGTCATATTTGATAAGGGTAGACTTTGCAGTGCTTGTCAAGCAGGTAAACAGGTTGGAGGAAGGCATCCCGTGAAGAACATCATGACCACAAGGAGGCCACTCGAGCTACTTCATATGGATCTTTTTGGTTCCAACGCCTACAAGAGTCTCGGTGGAAATTCTTTTGGTCTAGTTATAGTTGATGATTTTTCAAGATTTACGTGGGTGTTCTTTCTTAATGACAAGTCACAGGTCCAGAAGATCTTCAAAAACTTCGCTAGGAAGGCCCAAAATCAGTTTGACGTGAAGATCAAGAAGGTTCGGAGTGACAACGGAACGGAGTTCAAGAACGCAAATGGGGACACCTTTCTTGACGAAGAAGGGATTTTACACGAGTTCTCGGCTACGTACACACCTCAACAAAATGGAGTTGTTGGGAGGAAGAACCGGACGCTCATGGAAATGGCAAGAACGATGCTTGATGAATACAAGACGCCGAAGCACTTTTGGGCAGAAGCGGTTGAGACAGCTTGTCACGCAACAAATCGCTTGTATCTTCACAAGCTAGTCGGCAAGACGGCATACGAGCTCCTCACCGGTAACAAACCCCAAGTTGGATACTTTCGAGTATTCGGCTCAAAGTGCTACATTCTTGACAAGCATCGTCGTTCAAAATTTGCTCCTAAATGTCATGAAGGTTTTCTACTTGGTTATGGCTCAAACTCTCACACTTACCGTGTCTACAACAATTTCACCCGAAAGGTTGAAGAGACGGTAGATGTGAAGTTTGATGAATCTAATGGCTCGCAAGTAGAGCAATTGCCAATTGATGTAGGAGACAAAGACCCTTCAGAAGCAATCCAAGACTTGTCCATTTGCAAAATTCGTCCAACGGAGGTGAAGGAGAGTACCTCGTCCGTCCAAGTGGAAGCTTCTACTTCATGACAAGGTGAACCAAGAATTGATACGGAAGCATCCACAAGTGGGACACACCAAGATGAAGAAGACGAGGAAGTACATCAAGACAAACATCAACAACCTCCTTCTCCACCACGACAAGAGAATGACAACGTCAACAATGAACAAGGCCAAGAAGAAGAACAAGATGAAGAAGATGTTCAACGAAGACCCAAGCAAAAGCTCTCACGAGTTCGAGCAAGAATTGCCAAAGATCATCCCGTCGAGCAAATCCACAATGATATACAAACCGGGAGAATCACTCGCTCAAAGACTTGTTTAGCTAACTTTTGTGAAAACTATTCATTCATCTCTAGCATTGAACCTATGAAAGTTGAAGAAGCATTGGAAGATCCGGATTGGATAAACGCTATGCATGAAGAGCTACACAACTTTGAGAGAAACCAAGTTTGGACATTGGTTGAGAAGCCTGACAACAACCACAACATCATTGGTACCAAATGGGTGTTTCGCAACAAGCAAGATGAAGATGGACAAGTGGTTCGCAACAAAGCACGTCTCGTCGCCCAAGGGTACACACAAGTCGAAGGTATGGACTATGGTGAGACATATGCTCCCGTTGCTAGACTTGAGTCCATTCGCATCTTACTTGCCTATGCTAATCACCATAACATCACCTTGTACCAAATGGACATTAAAAGTGCTTTTCTAAATGGTGAAATAGAGGAGGAAGTTTATGTCAAACAACCTCCCGGCTTTATCAATCCTAAGAAACCAAATCATGTTTACAAACTTCACAAAGCTCTTTATGGTCTTAAACAAGCTCCTAGAGCATGGTATAAATATTTGACCAAGTTCCTTATTACAAGTGGTTTTGAAATTGGTAAAATTGATTCTACTCTTTTTACTAAAATGGTTAATGGAGAACTATTTGTATGCCAAATTTATGTTGATGATATCATATTTGGTTCAACTAACCCTCTCTTTAGTGAAAAGTTTGGAAAGCTAATGTCAGAGAAGTTTGAGATGTCTATGATGAGTGAACTCAAATTCTTTCTCGGTTTGCAAATCAAGCAAACTAAGGAAGGTACATTTGTCTCTCAAACAAAGTACACCAAGGACTTATTCAAGAAGTTCAATATGCAAGAATGCAAAGGTATGTCTACACCCATGCCTACTAGTGGACATAATGATTTGACCAAAGATGGTGAACCGGTTGATCAAAAGGTTTATCGCTCTATGATTGGTTCATTGCTATACCTATGTGCTTCATGTCCCGATATTATGCTAAGTGTGTGCATGTGTGCACGATATCAAGCTGCTCCTAAAGAATGTCATCTTAAGGCCGTGAAAAGGATAGTGAGATACTTAATTCATACACCAAACTTTGGCATTTGGTATCCTAAGAGGTCTTCTTTTGATCTTGTTGGCTATTCCGACTCGGATTATGCCGGAGACAAGGTTGATAGAAAGTCCACTTCGGGTACTTGTCAATTTCTTGGTAGATCTCTTGTGTCTTGGTCTTCCAAGAAACAAAACTCGGTATCCTTATCCACCGCTGAAGCGGAATACATTGCCGCTGGTTCATGTTGTGCTCAATTACTTTGGATGACCCAAACTCTTAAAGATTATGGGATCTATGTGAAACATGTTCCACTGCTTTGTGACAATGAAAGTGCTATCAAAATTGGTCATAATCCTGTACAACATTCTCGAACTAAGCATATTGAAGTTCGTCATCATTTCATTCGAGACTATGTTGCTAAGGGTGACATTAATCTTAAGCATGTTCGCACCGATAAGAAATTAGCGGATATATTTACTAAACCTCTTGATGAGAAAGTGTTTTGCAGGTTGAGAGGAGAATTGAACATCATTGATGCTTCAAACTTGGAGTAGGAAACTCCATTGGATACATGCAAGACATGAGCTTATGACTAATCCATGATATATCTCTTATGATGACTATATTGTGTCTTGGATATATTTGTACCTTGCATGTTGTCTAACCCATGTAGGTGCTTGGTTGAATCTAATTCCATGAGATTGAAACTCACTTACATCATGAGCAATCTCTACATCACCAAGTTTCTAATCAATGGTGGTTGAAGACAAGGAAGCACAAAACCATTCAAACATATCCTTTGACAAATTCTATGTTGAGCTTCATGATTGTCATTTTTGGATACACAAGTGCTCTTCCTTGCAAGAACTAACCCATGTAGGTAGATGAACTCAAACTCGAAGTGGTGCTCCCAACTCTTGATGAACTACATCAACCTTGAGCACCCACACAAGTTCAACTACATGAGCAAGAACCACACCACCACCCAAGGTATGTTATTCCATCTTAGAGAAGCTTTACTCCAAGACATGAGTCAAAGCAACTCAACAAGATGTGAATAAATCAAGATGCTTAAACGAAAAATGGTAACCCCATTTTGAGCCTAAACAGTGAGTATGACCTATGATCAAGTGTTCTCACTTGACTCCTAAGTCAATATACTCTAACATAGGTGACTATGTCACCGCCCAACTCTAGATGAAGTTCTCTTGTGTTCTTTTCTATGTTATTGCATTTGTCTCATGCATGTTTATTTTCTTTCTCTTTTTCAAAAACAAAAAAAACTTCATCTAGATCTTTCAGTTTCTTCTCTTTTCTTTTCATTTTTGTTGTGCATCTTCTGCATTCAATTCCTTGCAAGTCCTTCAGGTAATTCATTGCAAACCTTTGTGAGATCCTACATGTCTAGTCAGCTGAGGTGACAAGTGTTTTTCTCTATGTGAACTCGGTTTCACCGACTTGTAATTTTTGGTCCAACCGAATCTTTTCGGTACCACCGAAACATGCCACTCGGTGCCACCGACTTCGCAATAGGAAAAACAGTTTGCCACTTGTTCTACATTTCTTCTGATCCAGCTGCACTCTATGAATCTTGTCCTCTGCAAGCATCACAGTTTTATCCATTGCTTTGTGCTGAGTCTCAAGGACCAAACCTATACGACGGATTCCAGAAAGCCCTTCTTGGAAATTGATGTCAAAGGGGGAAAGAGAGAGATCACATAAAAGCTCAAGGGGGAGAGAAAGTCTCAAGGACCAAACCTACAAGAGAGAAAGAGATTTCCAGGGGGAGAGAAAATACTCAAGGATCCCAGATGCTTGATGTTCAAGAGGAGGGATGTCACATGTCTTTTGTGGGGGAAAGACATGTTCATATGTGCTCATTTGTATCTGTCAGCTCTGATTTTCTGTTCCCTATCTTCTCCCAATATCCCATGTAAGATTCAGGGGGAGCAAGGCACCTAAGGGAAATAAATTAGTCAAATTCATTGCATATCTTTATTCTTGGGGACATGTTGAATCCAATGTGGTACCTAGTACTCACTCTCTACATGTCATCCCAGTCTTGGTATTCTTGTCGTTTCTTTTGTTTGCTCTGGCTAGTGGATGTACCTATGTTATCTAACTTTGTTTGTGCAGGTTCCTTCCATCCTAAGCCAACCAAAGACTACAAGGTAAGTGTATGCATCAAAAATCATGAGTATGAGGAATTCTTGCTTATGTACATACTGTTTGCAAGAAGAACTCATGAGCATGAAGGTATTTTCCTTGATAATCTTTTGCTCTGATGCATATGGCCAAGATACATGTAACACATTGCCCACTCTGTCATGGTTATGCTCTCACATGCCTCTATATTTCATATTTACATGAGTTCATACATGTAGGGGGAGCCTATGCTTGTTACATGTCCTTCCAAAGCTTTGCTTGCTGTTCTTTATATCTTTATCTAAAGCTTTGATGTATGTTGCCATCAATTACCAAAAAGGGGGAGATTGAAAGCACAAGTGCTCCCTAGGTTGTTTTGGTAATTAATGACAACATATCTCTTGTTGGACTAACTTTTCTATCTAGTATGTTTCAGATAAGTTCAACAATGGAGTGGCATGGACTAAAGGTTGTGGGAAGTTCTCCAAGATGCTAAGGACAAAGGATTGGCTAAAGCTTAAAGCTCAAGACTCTTCATTTTACATTTTAGTGATCCAAGATCACATTGAGTCCATAGGAAAAGCCAATACTATCAAGGAGGGATGAGGTGTTGATAATGAGCCTCTTGCTCAAGTGCTTAATGATATGCTCCAAAATCCTCAGCTACTTTCCCACTCCCACATATGACCTAAACCCAAAGCCAAACTCGGACCTACCGATTATTTCTATCTGGCGCCACCGAGTTTCACTTGTCATAAGCCTCTGCCAAACCCTAATCAATTCGGTCTCACCGATGGGATCTCGGTCTCATCGAGATGGGCTTGTAAACTCTCTGTTACCTGTTGCAATATCTTCAGTCCCACCGAGATATGCAATCGGTCCCACCGAGTTTGCTTGGCCAACTCTCTGTTTCACTTATTACACAAATCGGTCCCGCTGAGTTTGAGTAATCGGTCAAACCGAGTTTTGGGTTTACCCTAACCATAGCACATCGGTCCCACCGAGTTGTTCCAGTCGGTCCCACCGAAAATCACTAACGGTCACTAGGTTTACTATTTCGGTCCGATCGAGTTTGTTGATTCGGTCCCACCGAGATTGGAAAACTGTGTGTAATGGTTGGATTTTGTGTGGAGGCTATATATACCCCTCCACCCCCTCTTCATTCGTAGAGAGAGCCATCAGACTAAGCCTACACTTCCAGCATCCTATTTCTGAGAAAGAACCACCTACTCATGTGTTGAGACCAAGATATTCCATTCCTACCATATGAATCTTGATCTCTAGCCTTCCCCAAGTTGCTTTCCACTCAAATCTTCTTTCCACCAGATCCAAATCCTATGAGAGAGAGTTGAGTGTTGGGGAGACTATAATTTGAAGCACAAGAGCAAGGAGTTCATCATCAACACACCATTTGTTACTTCTTGGAGAGTGGTGTCTCCTAGATTGGCTAGGTGTCACTTGGGAGCCTCCGACAAGATTGTGGAGTTGAACCAAGGAGTTTGTAAGGGCAAGGAGATCGCCTACTTCGTGAAGATCTACCGCTAGTGAGGCAAGTCCTTCGTGGGCGATGGCCATGGTGGGATAGACAAGGTTGCTACTTCGTGGACCCTTCGTGGGTGGAGCCCTCCGTGGACTCGCGCAACCGTTACCCTTCGTGGGTTGGAGTCTCCATCAACGTGGATGTAGGATAGCACCACCTATCTGAACCACGGGAAAAACATCCGTGTCTCCAATTGCGTTTGAATTCTCCAAACCCTTCCCTTTACATTCTTGCAAGTTGCATGCTTTACATTCCGCTGCTCATATACTCTTTGCATGCTTGCTTGATATGTATTGTGTATGTTGAAATTGTGCCTAAAACTCCACTCAAACTGAAAAAGATTAAAAAATTGCAACTTCAGCACTGAGTGTCTAATCACCCCCCTCTAGACGCACCTACTTCTAGATCCTACAACGCCGCCCCGTCGCCCTCTTCACCGAGCACCATGCTGACCTCGGCCTCGGCCCTCCCCCTTCCTCTCATGGCCGGCTCCGCTGCCGCAGGCTCTTGGGAAGGAGGGACGCGCTGTCGAGTAGAGACCCTCGCCGCCACCATCGAAGGGCCGACACCCCCTCTCGCCATGGCAGATGGAAGAACGGAGCCGAGGTGGAAGGAGAGGAATGGTGAAAGATTGTGGGATGCCATCCCCGTCCCCCTTCTTACAAAGGGGCGGGGTCGGGGCTCAGCTGCCCCACTCAGCCAATCCGGCCATCGAGGGCGTAGGGAATAGGGACCGACCGGTTGCTCCAATCAGCGACGACCGGGTTTCCTGCCTTGTTATTTAAGGTCTGTGCTCCCCCCCCCCCCGCGTGTCTGCCGCCAGCCACCTCGGGGGGCACAGGGGACACGTGGCGAGCAAGCAGAAATCAAGGGGACGGGTGAGGCGACCGTTCTCCACCCCGTGATAGCGGGGTGCGGGCGCCTTGAAGACCACGGCCCAATTCCACTCAGTAAATGAGCCGCGCCTCTGCATTTTCCTCTTTTTATGGGGAAGGCATGAGCCGCCTCTTTACCACGATGTGACGCATGCGTGCAGAAACCGCCCCACGCGTGATCCCCATGTCACGCATGACCCCCCCTACGTCGCACGTTCAACGCGGGTCGTGGGGAAGCGCAGCGGATGGAAAAGTTACTGCAGTAAAAATCCTCCCCGCCTTCCCGCGCACCTATCGGCGTTCTGGGAACGGGGGTCCCCAGACCTGCCTGCCTGCAGCCCACGGCGTGGCCAAGCAGCAGGTCGTACGGCCCATCTTCACCAACAAAGCATCCAAGACCCTTCCGAGGGTCCAAGCCTCACGAGGCGGACGACGCAAGACCTCCTCCCGAGTGGCCTAGTCATGCAGGCTCGCGAGGGGCGGAGATATCAAGGCAGGGCAAACCTCACGAGGCTCTCGTGATGTAAGCCATGACGATCGATACCAGGCGGGCGCTAGCGTGCAGTGTCCTTGTTTCCTCTTTGGTGCAAAGGGGGCAAGTGCAGCCGCGTAGTACAGAGGCATCAGGCAAAGGTTGCCATTTCGGTGCAACAAGACCAAGACCATGAACTGCAAGACGGAGGTCATTGTGGAGCCCAAGACGGCGTCACCACCAGAGCTTTGTGCAGGCGAAGACTACTTTTGTCAGGATGGCTCGTACTAGCTGTCCCCCTTTGAATTTGCCACCGTTGTTGGCTCCCTTCCCGCTCGATATTTGGGAAGAGGACCAGGGCCTCTATAAATAGGACTAGCCACCACAGTAGAGAAAAAGGCTCATCAAACCCCGAGATACACACAAGTCCGAAAGGACAAGAACACCTCAACCTCAGGAGGCTGTTCTTCCCCTTGTATTGTTCATCATCAGCCCAAGAGGCAATCCACCACCTCCACACTAGAGTACGGTATTACACCATAACAGTGGCCCGAACCAGTATAAACCCCGTGTCTTTCTGTGTTGTGAGTTCATTGAGTTTGTCCGCAAGATCTTAGCGAGCTAGAGCGTAGATCGGTAGGAGGGAAAGACTTCGTGCGCACCCTAGTGTTTGAACCTTAAGGGTTAACTGGAGCCCCACATCTGACATTTGGCGCGCCTGGTAGGGGTGCGCCGGTGCTTCTCTCCACCAACCAGCGCCTCGTGCCGCCGCACTACGCTCCCATGGCAGGTGCCCCACCACCAACCTCTACGGTCAACACCAGCAGCAGGGAGTCTGGGTACTGAGCCCTGGCCCCTGCTCTGCGGCGAGTACAGTGGCCGGCCAAGTTCACGCCAGAGATGCCGCCGCGTTACGATGGCGCGGCAGACTCGGCGTTGTTCCTGCTAGCATACGAGGAGGCCGTCCTCGAAGCTGGAGGTGACGACAAGATCATGGCAAACTTGTTCTCCCTGGCCCTAGCCAGCGAGCCGTGCGCTTGGCTGCTCAACCTCCCGGGATCCACAATGATGTCCTGGGGGGAACTCCACGACCTCTTCACTGCGTGCTAGGCGGCGCCGGCACACCACGCAGTCATGACACTGCTGGGTGGCTCCCAAGCACCTCCTTCAGATCGCCACATCAAGCCTTTCTTCCGTCAGATTGGGGCAGTCTACAAGCGCCCGGGGGCTCCGCCGGGTTGGGCTGCGCCGGAGGCCGACCTCACCTTCGACTCAGAAGACCACCCCGGCTCCACCGCCGGCTCAGGGACGCTCTTGATGCTCTGCATGCCCACCATCTGCAACGTGGCCGTCACCAAGACCCTCGTCGATGGCGGCGCCGGCCTCAACTTGCTCTCCGTGGAAGCCTTCAGCCTTCTTCATGTGCCGCTCAAACGGCTCGGCCTCAGCAAGCCCTTCACAGGAGTGGGTGGTGGGGCTGCTCACCCTCTGGGGCAGATCCGCCTCCCTGTCACCTTTGGCATGCGAGACAACTATCGCATCGAGCTGGTGGACTTTGATATCGCCCGCATCGGTCTCCCATACAATGCCATCCTCGGGTACCCGGCTCTCGCTCTGTTCATGGCGGCAACTCACCCAGACTACAACCTCATCAAGATGCCAGGGAGCAAGGGCATCCTCACCATCAAGGGGAACACTAAGGAGGCCGTGACGGCGCGCAGGCTCGCCTTCAAGACCGCAGCAGCAGCGCAGCTAGCCGGCACCGGTGCACCCGAGGCCAAGGAGACCGCGCCCAGCAAGAAAAAGCAGTTGTTCAGCCAAGACAAGGCGGAGACCAAGCAGGTGCCGGTTAACGAGGGCAGTTCTTCAGGAGCCACCTTCACCATAGGAACCGGCCTTGACCCGGGACAAGAAGAAGCTTTGGTGAGGTTTTTGCACGCAAACAAGGAGATATTCGCGTGGGAGCCCAATCAACTGTTAGGGGTCTCGAGATAGGTAATCCAACATCATCTAAGGGTGTGCCCCAACGTACGCCCCGTGAAGTAGCGAGCAAGATGGCAGTCCACTGAGAAGCAGGCCTTCATCGTCCAAGAGACACACAAGCTGGAGGCGGCGGGTACCATCTGAGAAGTTCGATACCCCGAATGGCTGGCGAACCCCGTTGTAGTACCGAAGAAAGGTGGGAAGGAACGGATGTGCGTCGACTTCACCAACCTCAAAGCCTGCCCCCAAGATCTGTTCCCCCTTCTCCACATCGATCAAATCGTCGAGTCCACCGCCGAGTGCGATTTGTTGTCTTTCTTGGATGCATTCTCTGGATACCATCAGATCAAGATGGCTGTGGAGGATGTGGAGAAGACGGCCTTCTTGACACCATGTGGGGTGTACTGCTACACCTGCATGCCTTTCAGCCTTCGCAACGCGGCCACAACCTTTAAGCGGCTGATGCACATCGCCTTGGGGCAGCAGCGCGGCAGGAACACAGAGGCCTACGTTGATGACATAGTGGTCAAATCTCGCGAGGCGAGGACGTTGATTCAAGACTTGGAGGAGACCTTTGAGAGTTTGCGCCTGGTGAACTTGAGGCATAACCCGGAGAAGTGTGTGTTTGGTGTCCCCTCTGGCAAGCTGCTAGGGTTTCTCGTATCCCACAGAGGGATCGAGGCGAACCCGGAGACGATCAAGGCCATCAAAGACATGAGCCCACCAGAGACCCTCAAGGAGATGCAAAAGCTGGCAGGACGGGTGACTGCGTTAGGGCGTTTCATCTCTAAGCTAGGCGAGCGCGTCTTACCCATCCTTAAGCTCATGAAGAAGAAAGGCCCCTTCGAGTGGATCCCGGAGGCCGACTGGGCCTTCCAAGACCTCAAGAAATACCTCACCAGCCCCCCGGTGATGGTGGCGCCATGGCCTCTCAAGCCTCTGGTACTCTACCTCACCGCCACCCCGTATTCTGCCAGCGCGGTGCTGGTGGTGGTTCGGGAGGAGCGCAAAGACAAGGGTGTGCCGCACCAAGCCAGAGCTGATGCAGCGCGGGGTCAGGAAGGCACACCGGGGCCATCAGTGGCGGAAGATCAAGCTCGACAGGGCAACGTCGCGGAAACTCCTGAGGATGGCCAAGTCTCAGGAAACCCTCCACCTCAGGATACGCCACAATCTCCACAAGACCTGAGCCTCATCAGTGTGCCAGCCCTCGCCGAGCACCCGGTGTACTTATCAACACCTTACTGCGGGACGCAAGGGCACGCTACCCCATGCCACAAAAGCTCCTGCTCGCACTTCTGGTGGCCTCGCACAAGCTGCGGCACTACTTCCAGGGCACCCCATCAAGGTCGTCTCGTCTTACCCATTGGAGAGGGTACTCAGGAGCCCAAACTCATCCGGAAGGGTCTTTGAATGGAACATCGAGCTGCAAGCATTCTAGCTGGAGTTCAGCACCACCAGGGTCATGAAGGGAGCCGCACTCGCCAATTTTGTGGCAGAATGGATAGATGCCCCGGCTCTTGAGGAAGGAGAAGACCGGTCCACCACCCTAGGAAGTGAGGCGCCAGACGACTGGGTCATGTATTTTGATGGCGCCTTTGTGCACTAGGGCGCGGGGGCTGGAGCAGTGCTCATCTCGCCCACTCAGGACAAGCTTTACTATGCCGTGCAACTCTGCTTCCAGCACGTCGAGAAGGTCTCCAACAATATCACAGAATACGAAGGCCTCATAGCCGGCCTAAAGGCTGCGGCGGCTATGGGGGTGATGCGCCTTACCGTCAAGGGTGACTCGCAGCTCCTCGTCAACTTCTCCAACAAAGTGTACGAGCCAAAGGACGAGCACATGGAGGCCTACCTTGCGGAGGTGCGAAAGATGGAAAAGCAGTTCGCAGGCTTGGAGCTGCACCACGTGCCCCGGGGCACCAACAAGGAAGCCGACGACATCGCCAAAAGAGCATCCAAGCGGCAACCGCAAGAGCCCGGCGTCTTCGAAGAGCGTCTCTTCAAGCCGTTAGCTACGCCACTTCTTTCAAGCACGACTCAGTCTTGGGGGGAGCTCCCACAGCCCCCGGCCACGGGAGCCCCAGCTTGCGGCCCAACCTCAGGGGCTCGGCTACTCTTGGCGCTCGATCCCTAGGAGGAGTGCTGGACCAAGGGGTTCAAGGAGTACCTGATGCACGGGACACTGCCGGAGAAGGAAGAAGACACAAAGCGCGTGGCCCGACAGGCCACGGCATGCTGCATTCAAGATGGCGAGTTGTATAGGAAACGACCGAATGATGTCACGTTGCGCTGCATCTCCAGCGATCAAGGGAGGGAGCTGCTGATTGACATACACGGTGGGGACTATGGACATCACTCATCATCACGGACCCTCGTCGGCAAGGACTTCCACAGCGGATTCTATTGGCCCACATCACTCAACGATGCAGCCGAGCTGGTGAAGTCCTGCGAAGCTTGCCAATTCCATGCCAAGCAAATCCATCAGCCTGCTCAGGGCCTCCAAACCATCCCGCTCATGTGGTCGTTCGCGGTCTGGGGGCTAGACATCCTAGGCCCGTTCCCACGAGCACCAGGGGGCTACCGTTATCTCTACATCACCATCGACAACTTCACCAAGTGGGCGGAAGTGGAAGCCGTCCGGACCATCCCAGCGGGCTCTGTTGTCAAGTTCATCAAGGGCCTCGTGAGCCGCTTCGGGGTCCCCAACCGTATCATCACAGATAACAGCTCACAGTTTACTAGTAACCTCTTTAAAACCTATTGTGCTAACCTTGGAACGCAGATCTGCTACGCTTTGGTGGCCCACCCCAGGAGCAATGGCCAGGCTGAGCGCGCCAACGCTGCCATCCTGAGGGGCCTCAAGACCAGGACCTTCAAGAAGAAGCTGGAGGCCTGCGGCAGGGGCTGGCACGATGAGCTCTAGTCCGTGTTGTGGTCCATCCGCACACCGCTACCAAGCCATTGGGCGGGACTCCGTTCTTCCTCGTCTACGGAGCTGAAGCAGTCCTCCATCAATAGGTCAAGCATCGCTTCGCCCGGGTCCTGGCGTTTGACGAAACGTAGCAGGACACCATGCGGGGGATGGATCTCGTGCTGTGGGAGGAACGTCGTTGCGAAGCTGCATTAAGGGCATCAAGGTACCAGCAAGCGCTGCGGCGTTACCACTACCGCAACATTCGCTCCAGGACGCTCGAGACGGGTGACCTGGTCCTGAGGCGAGTCCTCTCCAGGGAAGGGTTGCACAAGCTCTCACCCATGTGGGAGGGCCCATTTAGGGTCGTCCACATCTCCAGGCCTGGCGCCGTCCGCCTGGAGACGCAAGAGGGGACACCTATCCAAAACACCTGGAACATCCAGCACCTCCGGAAGTTCGACCCATGAAGCAAGGCCCAGAGCCTGTGAAGAAAGGCCCAGAGCCTGTGAAGAAAGGCCCAGAGCCTGTGAAGAAGGCCCGGTGCCAGTGAAGAATCGCCGCACGTGACACTCTCATGTAATAATGAGTTGGGGATGTACACGCCCCGGAGTCTCAGGAGCGCCGGCCTCAGGCCCTGGGGCTCCCTCCCATGCCTAGTGGACAACACTTAGCTCGGCGCTGGTGAGAAGGCTTGAAGACTAGAATAGGTGCCGAACGCGACTTTTCATTTGGTTTCCGCAGTTGGCTCGTTTCTCCTTAACCAAAGTTTGGCTTTGGCGTTCCTTGCTGATTTGGTTCCTTCGCCTTTTACCACGTTTTTCGGCTCTGGTTTGCTCATGATCTCTCTCTCGCATACCTCGCGAGGGGGCTAGGCAGGTGCCCTCGCGAGCATTTTTCTTCTCTCCGCCTTCTCGCGAGTCACCCTTGTTCGAGCCTGGAAGCTGGTGCATCTCTCCTAATCCGTGCCCCTCGGGTACCATGATGCAAAGCGCCAAGTCAAGGTTTGGGTGAATGGAAAATCCTCTAGTGCACCCCCTAACAATTTTTTTGCAGTTTTTGAGCAAACGCGGTCATCTCGTGAAGGAAAGGGCATCCCAAACATGCCAGGTTAGGTTATCTTTGCGCAAAATAACAACACGGCATGGGAATAACACGCACGTTGCATTAACCAAGAACCATAGTTCGATACACGCCCCTCTGGGCCCATGCTGGTTTCATTTTCTGATGCAGGAAAAAAGGAAAAATCTAAACAAAGCGGCGTTTCAGCAATCCACGGAGGCAGGCCCTTTGCGACGCCCCGTGCCTAGCCAGACCCCTCCTCACACTTCACGGAGGCACGACGACAAGATGACCCGCTGCCTCCTTCGAAGCAAGTGTGGCGGCGCGGCGGCTGGTCGTAGCCACCACTGCTGGAGCTGTCACTGGAGGAAGAGCCGCAGTAGCTGGAAGAGGCGTGGTCGCCGTCGAGGGCAGGCTCACACTCATCCTCGTCACGACCGTCACCAAGGCCGAGCACCTCCTCACCGTCGTTCGTCTCGGGGCAGCACCCAGCGCGGAGACCATCTTCCCCGAACACCCTCGCATAGAGGGTCGGCCCACAATCATACGTGAAGTGGAGCGTGCATTGCCTGCCTAGGCCATGCGCGCGGGCGAACGTCTGCCAGCCACGGGCCAGGGCTATGTTGCCCGCGGCGGAAGTCTCGATCGTGACCCAGGAGGCCTTGCTGCAACAACTATCCACCTGCAACCAGAGCCCGCCTGGACCAGGGGCCGGCAGTTCATCGACAAGGAAGCGCGGAAGCTGGAGCCAGTTGCCGGCCGGGTTCTCCGACTGGAAAACGAACTCTAGCGACACCTCCGCTGAATGGAAGCGCGGGCGGGGAGGCCGCGCCACCATCGTGCGCCTCCCCTCGTCAGCTGGACTGACATGGTTGGGACGGGCCCCTCCGCGTGCCGTGGCGCCACCTCGACGGTGGTCCACGGCGGGGGTCGCAGCATGCTTGCGCGGACGGCCGCGGCCACGCTTGGGCGCCGGGGAACCGGGGCCCTCGCGAGTGGCCTTCGCCTTCTCGGCGGCAAAGAACTTCCTTCGTGACGCCATCGGAAGCACTAGAAGCAATGAAGCAAAGAAGAAGCGAGCAAGCGAGGAAGAGATGGGCAACAGGGGCTCCGCCCCCCTCCCCATTTATAACAAGAGAAGACCAACCGGCGTCTCCCACGATCGTAGGTAATGATGGTTTCCCTTGCATGTCACAGGGACTTGTCAAGTCGTGCAGTCGTCGAGGCCACGTGGGGAAGCGGAGACGCCCACATACAATCAACCGCCATGCGTCAACCGAGGTCGCGGGCTTTTGGGGCCCGTGGTGCTCCGAAGTTGACCCTTGGCTTCGCCGCGAAGCCAAGCCCGAGCGCACCTTGGGCCCGGGGGCTGCAGTCGGCGTTCTAGGAACGGGGGTTCCCAGACCTACCTGCCTGCGGCCCATAGCGTGGCCAAGCAGCAGGCCGTACGGCCCATCTTCACCAACAAAGCATCCAAGACCCTCACGAGGGTCCAAGCCTCGCGAGGCAGACGGCGCAAGACCTCCTCCCGAGCGGCCTAGTCAGGCAGGCTCGCGAGGGGCGGAAATATCAAGGCAGGGCAAAGCTCACAAGGCTCTCGTGACGTAAGCCATGACGATCGACACCAGGTGGGTGCCAGGCGGGCGCCAGCGCGCGCAGCGTCCTTGTTTCCTCTTTGGTGCAAAGGGGGCAAGCGCAGCCGCGGAGTACCATGGCATCAGGCAAAGGTTGCCATTTCGGTGCAACAAGACCAAGACCATGGACTGCAAGACGGAGGTCATCATGGAGCCCAAGACGGCGTCACCACCAGAGCTTTTTGCAGGCGAAGACTACTTTTGTCAGGATGGCTCGTATTAGCTGTCCCCCTTTGAATTTGCCCGCCGTTGTTGGCTCCCTTCCCGCACGATATTTGGGAAGAGGACCAGGGCCTCTATAAATAGTACTAGCCACCATGATAGAGAAAAAGGCTCATCAGACCCCGAGATACACACAAGCCCGAAAGCACAAGAACACCTCAACCTCAGGAGGCTGTTCTTCCCCTTGTATTGTTCATCATCAGCCCAAGAGGCAACCCACCACCACCACACTGGAGTAGGGTATTACACCACAACGGTGGCCCGAACTAGTATAAACCACGTGTCTTTCTGTGTTGTGAGTTCGTCGAGTTCGTCCGCAAGATCTTAGCGAGCTAGAGCGTAGATCGGTAGGAGGGAAAGACTCCGCGCGCACCCCAGTGTTCTATCCTTGAGGGTTAGCCGGAGCCCCACATCCGATAGCACCGTTCTGGGCCTAGCTTAACAACGCGTCACGCTTATGTGTGGCCCAGGACCGGGGACTCCTGTCAGTGTACAAAAGTAGGGGCTCTCCTTCTGCACCCCTTTACTTGTGCACGGGCAGTCAGAGCCGTGCCCACGGACGCACTGAGCAGGGCAGAGGAGGGATGCGGGAGCAGAAGACAGCCAGAGCAACGCCAAGACTAGGGGCGCAAAGAGAGCAAGAGGGAGAGGGGGACTCCCCCGGCAAGATCCTTGCCGGGGCAACTTGCCTGACGCCAGCAGAGCGTGCCACCCTTGAGCCCAAGGGTTTTCGACGCCATCAGCCACATCAAAACCAAGGCTCGGGAGGCACCTCCATGATGGCATGCAAATCTTTGTGGAGATCATAAATACACAAGATCAGATGAGAACCAGAACACGATGATCCTTGGCGAGATCCTTGCCAAGGAAACCCACGAGACCCTCGGCAAGATCCTTGCCGGGGACGACCGCGATGCCATGGCAAGACCCTTGCCGGGCCCCCGGTAAGACCCTTGCCGAGGACATCTGCGGGGCCGCAGCCAGGCCCACGTCTGCCAAGACTCCATCGCCGCTCCCATGCAGCTGCTAGCTCAACCAGTTGGGCAGACGTCTGCGTGGCAGCATGCAGCCTCCACACCGACTCAGCAAGCACCTACGTGGTGGCATGCAGATCTTCGTGAAGGCTCCGCCATCACGGCAGCCCAGCAGCCAGCCAACGTGGCGCTACAACACCTCGTCAGCTCGGACGCACATCGGAGCCAGGCGAGGCGGCGACAACTGGGACGACCTTCCTTGCCGTCCCCGATAAAGCAAGAGGGGCACGTCAGTAGCGCAATAAATGTGTTTCTCCAACGGTGCCAGAGGATAGACTCAGCCACTGTACACCTTTCCACCTCCTGTGTGCCACTGTGGTGACCCGTTTTTCTATAAAAGGAGGCCCGAGGCATACTGGAGGAGGATTCGGATCTTTGGAACTAGAGACACACCATAGCTAGTTCAAGAACTCAAGAACACTCAAATATACATCAAAGAAAACTAGGGTATTATGCGTCTCTGCAACCCGAACATGGGTAAACGATCCTTGTGCTGACCGCCAGCTCCACTCCTTGCACAACCCCTCGTCCGCAAACCGTAGAAGGGATCCTAGTGATCCCATAGGTGTCGTTTCCCACCAACAGCGCCAGTTCTGAATAAGGGACCGTGTCCGATGACACTTTGCACGCCAGTTTTTGGCTAAAGCGATTCCAAATTTTTGGCTTCCGCGGAAATATCTACCTCCCCGCCACCCCCCCTTACCAAAAGACACATTTCCCCTCTTTCCGCCTTCCTTTCCAAGTTGAAACCTTCACTCGTTGCTTTCAGCACCGCCGCCTCCTCGCCGGCGACCCTCCTTCATGCTCCTCGGCCTCGCCTATCCAGGTAGGTAATCCACACCCAATCCCCATCCTCCTCCTCCTTCCACATCCCACATGCCCCTACCGCCAGCGCGAGCGTGACACGTTCCACCCAAATCACCGACCCCTCCACCAAATAAGCGCTGGCCTAAGCCATGGTGCACGCAGTATAGCCAGGACCTCAAGGAGCATTTGGTAGCGGAGAAGCAAATCGCGGCCGCACGCGCAGATGAGGTCGCGATGGCTGCCATTCGTGCCGACCCCCAGATCTTGAAGGAGCACCTTGCCATTTGCTAGCTATGCCAGTTATGCATGCTCGGTTTACCCGTTGCGTGTGCTGCTCCTGCCTTTCCTTCACAAATTCTAGTGAATTATGCTATCTAATTTTACCATGCAATCTGTTGCTCTAGTGTATATGTTCTATATGTTGTGTATTGTGGTGCTCACCTATTAACCATTTTGTTAATTAGTTGTCGTCTTCAATTAACTGTTTGGTTCAATTCTACAAATGTGATGTTCAATTCTTCAGGCTGCAATTTTGTATTGTCTTCCATGTGAGAAATAAATCGAATTTATCTTTAGAAAATTATGGGTGCATTCTGTTATTGTATACCATGTGAGTAATAAATTGAATTTGGTTGTAGTAAATACATGAGAAACAAATACAATTGCTACAATTGGGTGTAGTTAACTATTTGGTTAACTGTCTGATCTTCTATTAGGAGTATGTTATATTGTGCAATGTGGTGCTCAGTTAATGTTTGGTTCATTTGTTGTGGTGTTTAGTTAACTACTTGGTTCAATGTTATATTATGCAATGTGGTGCTCAGTTAATGTTTGGTTCATTTGTTGTGGTGTTTAGTCAACTGATTCGTTCAATTCTGCAATGCGATGTCCAATTGTCATGGGTAGAATTTTGTATTGTTGTGCATGCGAGGAATAAATCTAATTTGGCTGCATTTAATACATGAGAAACATATAAAAGTGCTATATTTCCTAGTTCTTAATCATGCATGGTTTTGATAAATGGGTTTTCCTTGTGGCTTGAATTAATTTGATAAATCTGCAATGTGATTATTTTTCATCAACATATTTTACTGATAGCATGTGGACCCTTACTTAACCTGATGACTAACTAACTTATATGTGTTGCAGGGAAACAATGGGAAGCACTGAGGTTTACAATTGAGGTTAGCACGTGCATGGTTCGTTGTCTAATAGCACATTATTGTGCAATTGCAGGAACCATTCTAATATTTAGGTATTTAACAATTTGGTCTTGCACATGTATGTCCTGTTGTCACAGTTTTTGACCCACTGTTCGACCCTTTTTGCATATGGGGAAATGAGTTGTCCAGGAATATCAGTCAAGTCAAGAAACTCAGAATATTGTTAGGATAAAGAAATTAGCGACAAAAAACAACAAGATCTTTGTCTGCACAATGAAGAACACATCAGTTCACTACAGGATGGTACTAACTATTATACCTTGCCTTTTTTATTCATTTGCCCCATTTCCAATATAGAGAAGATATTAGTGCACATCCTTGTTTTTAGGCCTTTCCAAATTAGTTCACTGATGATAACCTCTGAAACCACCTGTATGTTCAGGAGGCGAGGAAGGTATTCATACAACACCCACGGTTTAATATTGAAGTGTTCCTGAAGAGGACGAAGGAGGGAAGGTCAATCATCCATAGGCACTGGCCTAAAGTTACAAAGACCTTCAACATCAATGAAGGCTCAATATTCGCCTTCTGCTTCAGCAGTTTTCAAGATGAGATGCATTTGTCTATGTACCGTCTATTCATACAACACCCACGGTTTAATATTGAAGTGTTCCTGAAGAGGACGAAGGAGGGAAGGTCAATCATCCATAGGCACTGGCCTAAAGTTACAAAGACCTTCAACATCAATGAAGGCTCAATATTCGCCTTCTGCTTCAGCAGTTTTCAAGATGAGATGCATTTGTCTATGTACCGTCTATGATGCTAATTTCGAAAGGTTATAGATGTTGCATGTGAAACTTGGTCCTGGTGTAGGTGTGTAATGGGGTAGCTGAGTGTTGAAACTATATGATGTTGTACTCTAATGTATTTCAATTATGAAAATGAAATATGTTGTGTGCTTAATATGAACTATCAATTAGATTAAGAAATGGATTATGAATAATCGGATAATTAGCTTGCTAATTGGGTTTTGCTATTGCAAACGGTTGTTAAAAAATACCATGGGCGATGACCTCACGCAATGCACACAATTTCTAGGAATAAACCGTGTTGGATCAATGAACAATCACACACGACTTTCTCTTGAAAATTGTTTGTGTTAGGCCACCTTGCACAAACGTTTACCACATGAAAATTGTGTGTGATGGACAACCTTTGCCACACAGTTTCTTCCATGGACCGTGTGTGATATATTCAATAATGCAAGCGATTTAACGGGAAAAATTGTGTGTGATGTACTTGCGAACAGAAACGTTTTCCTTTGAGCGACTGTGTGGGATGTACATATGAATGGAAATGTTTAGCGGGGACTGACTGTGTGGGACGTACTTGCGACCGAAAACAATTTTGCCGTATAATTGTATTTTTAGCTCTACTATACGTATTTCCGTATTTGAGCGCTCGCCGGTTGCACACGACCTCATTTTGCAGAACGTGTGTACCAGGAGGGCATATTCCCGACGGTTTCTGGGTCATGTGGGAAGGACCCCCCTATCGCCTACACTCACTTGGCGACGGTTCCAGATGCCGTCACAGAAAGGGGTTTTAAACCGTTTGTTTAGGAGCTCGTTGTAGTAGTGATGTGTAAAGTGTAAACTAAGCACAAGGTGTTTGAACTAATTAGAAGCAATGCAAAGCTAGACGAGACCAATATCACTCTGCCAAATTAAAAGGGTGGCCTCATAAATGATTTGACCAAATTAGACGCAATACATGGCAACAGGCCAGAAATAATATGCAATATGCAATGAATAAAGGTGTCTCATCGTAAGTGATTGATGCGGCATACAGAAGAGCGGTAGTTTCATCTAAGAACATGGTTAACAGATAGATGTAGTATGTACCAAAAATAGGAAGGCATGTCATATTCACAGGTATAATGTGTAAACTAAGAAGATGCAATTTACCCTAATTAGAAGCATTACAAGCTAGACACCGTATGCAACATGCAACCACATATCACACTGCAAAGTTAGAGCAAGCACCTGTGATGGTGGTGTAGGGGAAATGCGGTCTCCAAGTACAGAGCTATGTTCAGTATCTTCACTTAGACTTGATGTTTCTTGAGAATCATGTGGGGAGGATGAAACTGCACTCTTTATAAGAGTAGATCGTCTCATACTAATCCACGGGCGTGACTGTCTCATCATACATGATAGATGCAGGATACACAAGAAGAGTAGTTTGATGTAAGAACATGGTGTGATAGGCAGATGTAGTATGTACCAAAAATAGGAAGGCGTGTCATATTCACATGTATAATGTGTAAGCTAAGGAGATGCAATTTAACAAATTAGGAGCAATACAAGCTAGGCACCATATGCAACATGCAACCAGATATCACACTGCCATGTTACAGCAAGTACCTGGGGTTGTGGAGTAGGGGAGATGATATTTGGAACTTGCACTACAGTAGGAGTAGCAGGAGAATCTGCAGAGATCATCTGTTTTGGTTGCTCAAGAGGACCACCATCATCCTGTGTGTCCATCCTTTTAGATTTTGCCTTGTCATGTCAAACACACAAGAAAAAGGAATGAAATTCTCTCTTCCAAACTCGTTGATGCATGATACTAACGAACACAACTTTTATGTAAGGCAACCACATTGTAGGAGGATGGAATATGTACGAAAAACACTAAGCAGAAGGCATTTCAACAAATTGGAAGCAATGCAAGCCAGACACCATATGAAAGATCCAACCAAAATCACTCTACCAAGTTAGAAGTGTCTCATTATAAGTGGCATTTCAACAATTAGAGGCAATACATGCTCGAAATGATATGCAAGATGCAACCAATATGACACTGTCAATTTGAAGGTGTCTCGTCGGACGTGATTGATGTGGGAGACACAAGAAAAGTAGTTTGATGTAAGAACATGGTTAATAGAAAGATGTAGTATGTACCAAAAACAAGAAGGCATGTCATATTCACAGGTAGAATGTGTTAACTAAGCAGATGCAATTTACCCTAATGAGAAGCATTACAAGGTAGACACCATATGCAACATGCAACCACATATCACATTGCCAAGTAGGAGAGCAAGCACCTGCGATGGTGGTGTAGGGGAATTGCGGTCATCAACTGCAGAGCTACGTCGACTATCTTCATTTAGCCTTGCTGTTTCTTGAGAATCATGTGGGGAGGATGACACTACACTCTTTAAAAGAGTAGCGCATCTCATAGTAACCCACTGGGGTGACTGTTTCATCATAAGTGATTGATGAGGGATACACAAGAGCATTAGTTTGATGTAACAACATGGTTAATAGACAGATGTAGTATGTATCAAAAACATGAAGGCATGTAGTTATCAAAGGTATAATGTGTAAAGTAAGCAAATGCAATTTAACCAAATTGGAATCAATACAAGCTAGGCACCATATACAACATGCAACTACATTTGATAGCGCGAAGTTAAAGCAAGCACGTGGGATGGTTGTGTGTGGAAATTGAGATCATCAACTGCAGAGCTACGTTTACTGTCTCCATGTGCTGACACTACAACCTTTAGAGCGCTGAAACGCTTAGAGCTTATCCTCAAATTACACTAGAGCGACTTCTGTCTTTTCCTTTGTGTATTCATCAACAATGCGCAGACTTTGAAATACCCATGCATAAAAAACAATACTATGGGTATGGGTGAAGTGTGTGCACAAGTAGTACAGTATAAAAGTAGCAGATAGTAGGTGGGTGAGAAATAAATGACGGGAGACATATGATAGCTCTACAACATGCATGGCACATGAAATTAGATTCTAGGATTTTGAAATATGAGCATAGGGATCGCTAGGAAATGAAGATACTCCTCCAGCACATCATAGGTCCTATGAAAATAACAGTCGACTGAAAACAAATAGGCCAGTCCATTTTTTCTGCATCGTTTGATGTACAAAGAACGGGCAGATCGCCTTCATCTACCTCCAGCTAGTCAGTGTTGACGATCTTCCTCGAAACGCCAGCGACCATCGGTGTGGGGACCCTGACCCATAAGTCGAGATCACTGAATGCACGTGTATAGTGATCCAAGAGATCAATGCTCACTGAACACACATAAGCTGAATAACAAGAGTCTTACATCCATACATACCGTTTTACACAAGTAGGACCATTATGGTCAAGTCTTGAGTGTATCATCGCAGCGGAAATCTTCAATAACAACTTGGACCCATGCCATCTGCCTTAACCCTACAGGCATTCTAACTGGGAAACGTCCTAGTTCGCATGTTCATCTCCAAAGAACTCTTCTTCGAACTCCTGTGCTTCCATGCCTGGCCAATTAAATAACCAGTGGCAAGCCAATGAGTACTTTGAATGTACTCGCAAGCAACCCATGTTTTGGCTCAAGATACAACAATGCATGATATAGGTATATTTTTGCAGAAAGCTAGTTTTGAGTGCAATGACATGTTCAACAACTTGTAAGACATGCATCAGGAGAATTCAAGTAACCATGAGGACAGGTTACAAATATCAACATAAATAGAGTGGGCATCAACCCAACTCAATCATGTCAAGTCCTTTGACTTGACCCAAATAGTTCTTCCCGCTTATCCAAACACATACACTGGTTTGTAAACATGTGGACGTATCCCAAGAGCGGTTACCCAACTCTCCTTGACCGTGGACACGGCTATTCGAATAGTTTTACACTCTGCAGAGGTTGCACACTTTACCCACAAGATCCGGGGAACTTCCGTGTCATCCACGACCCGCGGTACCTCAAGTACCCGGGGTAAGCACCCGATCACTATCTTTCCCTAGACGACACTAACATGGAGCCCACTCGTTGTTCCATATCCTCACGATGTACATCATACGAGACTCACTAGAGATCATAACATCCGAGAGGGGACACAATGGTGTATCCGGTGCCCTGTGAAAACAGTCATGGCCGCCCTACCTGGCACGACCCCGTCCCGAGAGAGCGCACCAACAACTCTCCTGTCACTAGTAATGCGGGCTCCAAGCTAGTACCGGCCTAGGTAATCAATAATGCCCTTTCCCATACAAGGGTAGAGTGGTTGCGCATGTAAGGTTGGAATAACAGTCGCAACTTAAACCAATCCGTTTTGAAAAACAACACACACACTTGCCTCAGTACACCACTTCATCATCAAGTGGTTACCCAACTCATCATCTCCCCCGGGCATAAGTGGCACCTGATGGGGGTTTTCGAAAAGTCTTTTGAAAATACTTTGTCTCCATCACCATACATATTCCCGTCCCTTTTTGCGTAGCACTACTTTAGCATCCTATCTACTCCCACTGGCATAACCCTCATAAGGAGGTAGGGTCATGCACAATGCAAGTATCAACGAGGAAGTAACGTAGGCAAACCATCAAAGTGGTTCCACCCCATCATGATTCCGTTGCAACAACAATATGATGCTTTATGTCATGAATAAAAAGGGTTTCATAGACATGGTCAAAGGGCTGCTTGCCGGTTTTAACAAAGTCTTCGAGGTCTTCAAATATCTCTGGTCCAACTCCGAGCATTTCGTCTACTTCGTCAACTATCGTCGAAAGCAACCATAATAAGCAACACAACAAGGCAGAAAATAAAAGTGCTCTAAAAATATTGATTCGACTTTTCTAGGACATCTCTGGTTATATGAAAATTAACCGGAGTGGTTTCATTGGAATTTGGTCAGTGGATATTTCTAAACATTTTGATACGATGGAATCAAGGGGTTTACGGATTTGCAAGAAGTGTAGGGAAACATATTTTTGAAAAATGAGCAAAGGAACCCATTTAACAAACCATGATTTTAGAAGCATCTAGGAGTTGGTTTCACTGGATTTGGAGTTCAAATGATTTCCCTATGAATTTACAAAGTTGACAAATATGAAGAAATGGCTCATTATTTTGTGTGGTACAGAAAGTATTGAGAAAAATGTTCATAAACTAAGTTATGAACTTAGAAGCATCTAGGAATTTGAATCATGGCATTTGGATCAATTTTGAGCTCTCTGTGATTTTCTAAAGTTTATCACATAAATGGAAAAAGGGGATGTCATAAATATTTGTCAAGGAAATGTTTCTTGGAAAAATGTGCAAACAACACCATGTGACAGATCATGAATTTATGAGCTAATAGAAATTTGAATCATCATATTTGGAATTAATTTTAACTATTTATGGATTTTACAAATTGTACAGAAAAGAAAAGGGAAAACATTTTTACCCAAACGGGCTGGATTTGGGCAGCAACAGCGTGCACTGGGCGAGGCTAAACGGCAGGGCGCCACTGGGCCGGCCCAGCAACTCGGCCATGCGGGCGATAGGGCGACGTCGAAGGCGCCCACGCGGAGTGCGCCTTCGCTACGGGGACGCGGGAGACATCGAACCCGCCTCCACTTGCAAGCGTGGCCCGGTGGTTGGGCCACTGATGAGCGGGCCCCGCCTGCAGGTTTGTCCTCAACCTCCCGTGTGGGCGTGAAGGGCGACAGAGGAGGCGTTCGACGCCGGCCGCCGGTGCTACAGGGCGTCTCCGGCGATGATCCGCCCACCGGCGTGCTCAACAGAGAGAGACGAACCAGTGAGACCCCACCACGGGTGCCTGCATCACCGGATGGGAGTAGGGCTTCGCCCGCGGCGGACGGTGGCGTCGGGCGAGAGTGGCCATGGCCTAGCGGCTCGCCGGAGGATAAAGAAGGGTGCGGTCGAGCTCCTCAGGTTTTGGGGGGGGGGGTCCTGTGATGCGGTTATAGGGAGAGGAGGGAGTCGGGACGGCGCAAATTTTGGCAATGGACGGCGGCTCGGCTTCGGCCTTGGAGGTGGACGGGGGGCACGGGAGGAAGAATGGTGCGGTCCGGGGGGTGTAGGGGAGGGAGAGAGGGTAGTTGGAGATGAGATAGTGCTCGGGGGTGGCCTTTAAACAGGCGGACGACGGTCCACCGAGCACTCATGCGTCGGCGAGCTCGCTGTCGTCGCCACGGGTCACGAGAGCTCGTCGCGGTGTGTCTTGGGTGTTCCTGGATTCGGTCGAGACCTAGGGGAGAGAAGAGAGAGAGAGAAGGGGGGCCAGGGGCACCGCGCGTGTGAGCTTGCTCACTAGTGCACTCGGGAGACGAGACGCGCGTGCGAGCAGGGGCAGGAGGAGGGAGAAGGAGGAGGGGGCCGATCAACTTCTGTGTTGTGGACGCCGAGGCGCATCGTCGGGCTTGCTGGGGAGGCCCGAGGTGGCTGGAGGTGGTTGGAAGGGGGCGGCTACTGTAGCGCGATCCAGAGCATGCAAATGGCATGTCATGGCATTTTATATGCCTTGTGGGCGCGGCCACTAATGTCTGGTAGCTCTAGGAGGGAGTAAAGAAGAGGGGAGGGACATTGGATGCCCTGGTGGCCACTGGAGTGAGGAGGGAGGTGAGAAAGGGAGAGAAATGGGCTTGTCCAGAGAGGAAAAATGGGTCTCTGCCCCCCCTTAATCATTGCTCCTCGGGCGGCTAAGCATGCAGGAGGTAGAGGAGGAGCAGATGAGGCTGTGGGAAAAAGTTGAGCTCATGGAGATTAGTGGAAGTGTACAAAACAGGCATTTTAAATTTCTGCCAGAAGGTGTTTGATGTAGGTTTGGGCAAGCAAATGGACTTCCCTTGTCATGAGGCTTGACAGGGTCAAATGGCCTGAGAAAACAAGAGGTTCCACCAAGATTGAGTTCATTTGGGAAAAGTTGCCAATGCAACTTTTGTAAACCCTTGAAATCAGCAGAAATGGACTTTCCAAGATTTAGTCACGCCAATCTATTCTCCTTGATGCACCACTTAGTGTAGTGTCATCATTTGAGGTTATGAACATGTCCACAAAAGTTGAGATCAAAAGGAGAAAGTTGCCAATGTAGAGTTGTTCAAATTTGCTTCTGGACAGGAAGGGTTTTGGGGCACTTTGAGAAAGATAACATTCTCTCCAACTTGTGCCATTTGGTCTAGATGAATAATTAGACCATTTGAGCATGTCCACAAGGTTTGAGAACATTTGGACATGTTTGGCAATGTAAAGTTGCTCAAACTTCAAAATGGACAGAAATGGTTTTGAGGAGATTTCATGGGGTTATACTATTCTCCATGACATGATACTTGGCAAGATCATCAAACATGTCATATGTGACATTCTAGAATTTGATTGGAATTTTTGGGGAATATTTCCTTTGTAAATATTTCAAAAGCTTGAAATATCTAGAAAGGGTTTTTGAGGGATTTGACCCATATTTTGTACATGACCATGCGTTGAAACTCTTATATATGGATAATATATGTCCACTGAGTTTCCCTAGGTTTTTCCCAAATATTTTTAAAGCATTAAAATAATTTTAACCTATTAAAGACCATTTCTGGCCTTAAGAAAAAGCCTTTAAATAAAATAGGAAAATAACTTTTAAAATAGTTTTTTGTGGTTTATGGGAGCCCTATACCTAATAGGTTTCAAATATACTTTTTGAAAGATTTTTCACACCCTTAATAAGTACTTGTAGTTCAAGTCTCAATTCAGGGGTTTTTGGAAAACCTAATTTATAAAATTCTTTTTGGCCCAAATATTTTTGCAAGAAATTGTTTTTATGTCCTACACACATGGCATGATCATTGGGCAAGGTTTTGCATCAAGGAGAAGGAGTATAAGAGTTGGAGGATATATTTGATTTTTAGAGCACTTGCAAAACAACAAACAAAATCCAATCAAGGCAAGGTCCAAAACACTCAAAAGTTTTTGTCAAACCACATTTTATCATGATTGTTAGCTTAAGTGTAGTGGCATGAAAAACAGGGTGTGACAACCGGCCCAGTCCCCTGCCTCCGCCCGCCCCTCGACCTCAGCGCACCGCCATGCTTGGCACCGCCCCCCAGCCATCCCTTCAAGCCCTACCGACCTCCATATCGAGCGCAAGCAGCTCCTGCGCCCCACACCCCTACGATAGACAACGATGCACTGCTTCCCCATCGAACAGGCGGACTAGGTGCTCCGTGCATCTAAGCGGGTGTTGCTTCTTTTAATTTCGAATCAACTGACCCTGAATTGAAATCCAGGTGGGCGACTAACCTATAGCGAAGGTGAAATAGTAAATGGGAGGAAACCTTGTGCATTTAGTATCACAAAGAAGGTGCAGTAAGAAGTTCTCAACTAGTTTCTTTCGTGGGATGAATACGATGTGAGCAGAGACATAAGATTTGCATGAATAAGGGAAGAGGAGTACCTCTTTCTGTGGGCAGTGTTGTGTCCTCCTTCTATTTACCCAACGATCTTCTTGCGGTTCGCTAGAAACAAGAAGTTGTAGAGGACGGTGGAGCCTTGGACGAACCCATGGCCAAGTTGTTGAGTGTGCTGCTGTGGCCGTCTGTCGGCGGCGGGGAACCAGATCCGAGGCGGTGAATGACAACGTAGCAGGAACAGCTCTGGTGCAGTGGATGGTTGTGACAGTGGAGCGGCAGTGGTGAGGCGCAGGATGGTGTGGTCGAAGTGGTTCTGGTATGGTGCACGTCGGGTCGGCGTCGTGGAGGCTGCTCTACCTCGGCTTCAGTTTCTAAGTCCTTGAGGGCGTTGTGGTTGCGGTTGCGTTGGACGACGATGTTGGGGTACCGGCTCCAGCGTGATGGAGGAGGGTGGCGGTGTATTGGGCGCGATGGGGTGGAGGACGGAGGAGGCTGAGGTTTCGCAGCTGGTGGAGAGGGCGTTTTGGCGCCCACGGAGTATGAATGGGGAAACGGAGGGAGGGGGAACTAAGGGGGAACAATGTTTCGGTTTGGGACACGCTTGTTTGAAATTTGGGGAAAGTTACAAACTTTGCCCCCATCTAAAATTTTGGACATATTGTGGGTAGGGGGTAGGAAAGTAATCTCCGGTGTCCCAAATGGTGAGCGGGATAGATTTTGGCCGAGCGCATGGGTGTTTAGGCGCCCATGACGTATGAATGCTTCTCTTACTTCTACGTACCACTCTTTTCATTAATCTCAGTTGGAAAACACTATTTCTCTCACATGGATATATATACACACGCACGATCTCTGCTAGACCTCTATATGCACATATATGTGCCTACGTGTCTCCCGCACGCACATTATCTTTAGGCCTCTCTCGCACACATTGCCCCCCACACCTCTCTCTTACTAGTTAGCGGATATGATTCCATCAGATCATTTGGTAGGATATCCCTGACTGTTAGGCTGGATGGTAATACGAGGCAAAATTTTACCCAAGTCTGGGCCCTTGCAGTTGAGGAAAAAGCCTACTCCTAGTACTGTATATTTGTGATAGGGGTGTGTACAAAGTACACATGAATACCAGCCATTGTGTGTGTATACTATCGACAAACTAGCCCCCGGGCTTATATAACATACTCGGGGCCTAGGGTTACAAATCATATATATTCGGCTTATCATTAGTGGGGATAGAGTCCTCCACGACTCTGGTAGCTTCGTCTTGTACGCCGAGTCCTCCATGGGTCTTCGTATAATGTGTCTCAGTCCAACCTATGTGGCGCGGGATGGAACCAACCCAGGAGTCCTCACGTCGACCCACCACAACTAGAAATGATGTGCCCACCACACCCCGCACACAATCGGCCACTAAGAAAATAAGCATATACAACAGTACAAAGTTATACATGAAAGTTAATTACATGGTGCATCCAATAATATTTGTTCTACATTGTGAATATTTATATCTTCTCCTAAAAAAATTAGTCATGGGAAAGATAAACGAATGGCATATCTCTCTTATCTCCACCGCACACCCCCTCTCTCTACACCACTTTCATGTATGCACACAAACTATCTCTCGGCCCTCTAAAAGTATGCCCCTGACACATTCACGCATGACGGTCACTGTATTTCAAGCGGAAGCACTATACGGTCCCTAGACTTCAGAATATACTCATCACGGCCATCGTATAGATTTGTGGTGATCATACGGTATCTAGCTCACCATACATCACTGTATTTTGTTGATGACACTAACGGTCATTGTATTTGATGCGTGCTCCCTATTATGTTTACGACACTTACGATCATTGTATTTGAAGCGAAAGCATGATATGGTCATTGGACTTCAGAATAAGCTCATTACAGTCACCATATACATTTTGTGGTGCTAACCAACCCGTGGTTGGATGGTTAGGAGGACACTGGTATCCCTAGCCCACCAGGGTTAAAGTCCTGGTGCTCGCATTTATCTTGGATTAATTTCAGTATTTCTGGCGATGTGCGTTCAGTGGGAGGAGACATTCCCCTCGACTACGAGGCGCCTATGGTGACTTCGTAAAATCTCGAGATGATATGCTGGCTCACTCTCTTGAAGGTGCTCATCGGGGTAGGGTGTGCGTGTGTGCGCTTATAGCGGTGAGTGTTTGCGCGTGTATATGAGCGCTTCCGTATGTACTGTGTTAAAAAGATATGACTTGATTATACGGTCACTGGCTCACCGTACAACTCCGTAATTTGTTGATGACACAATCAATTGACCAGTCAAATGTTCCATGTGGCGTAACTAGTGTTGCACCGCCAGTGCACGTAACCATGGGGCCCACCTTTCAGCACGTATATGAAAGAAAGAAATTGTAGCTTGCGTCTGTCTGTCTTAATAAAATACATTTTGTGGTGATCATACGGTCACTGGCTCACCATACAGCTCTGTAATTTGTTGATGACATGATCAATTGACCAATCAAATGGTCCACGTTCATCGGCTCACATTACCATAGGGCCCACCTGCAGCGTGTATATGAAAGACAGAAATGGTAATAAATTATTGGTCGGTGGGGACTCGAAGTCGTGAGACCTCTGGTTGGCAGCCAGTGCGCACTAACCACAGCGGACAAGGTCGCCTTGTGATGATATGCTGAGCCAGCCATTCTAATTGCACTCACACATGAGACATTGTTTTGATAACCCACAAGTATAGGGGATCAGATGTAGCCTATTTCGATAAGTAAGAGTGTCAAACCCAACGAGGAGCTAAAGGTAGAACAAATATTCCCTCAAGTTCTATCGACCACCGATACAACTCTACCCACGCTTAACGTCCGCTTTACCTAGAACAAGTATGAAACTAGGTGTAAATGGATAGGTTTGCAAGATAATAAAGAGCACATAAATAAAAACTAGGGGTTGTTTAGAAAAAGAAACAACTAAGTTAGTTTTAGTAGAGATCGTTTTGTCACAAGAAAGTTATTTGTCCCTAAGCAATCGATAACTAGACCAGAAATCATTATTGCAATTTTATATGAGGGAGAGTCATAAGCTAACATACTTTCTCTCCTTGGATCATATGCACTTATGATTGGAACTCTAGCAAACATCCGTAACTACTAAAGATCATTAAGGTAAAACCCAACCATGGCATTAATGTATCAAGTCCTCTTTACTCCCATACGCAAACAACCTACTTACTTGGGTTTAAGACCCTGTCACTCTAGCAACCCACCATAAGCAAATCATGAACATATTGCAAACCCTACATCGGGGATCCCTCATGCTTGCGCGACACGGAGAGCACCATAGGACAGCACCAATAATAAAACATACAACTCAAACCAACCACGATCACCAATTAACCCATAGGACAAAATGGATCTACTCAAACATCACATACATCATTGGGAAATAATATATAATGTTGAGCACCATGTTTAAGTAGAGATTACAGCAGGGAGAAGAGGTGCTACACCACTGCATAGAGGGGGAGAGAGTTGGTAATGATGGCGGCGAAGTTGTTGGTGTAGATCGTCGTCACGATGATTCTTCCTTGACCTTCCCCCTAGATGGGAGAAGGGTTTCCCATCCAGTCCATGGCCTCCATGATGGTGGAGGGGCGAGAGCCCCTCCGAGATTGGATCTCTCTCTGTTTTCCTTCTGTTTCCGCACACCCAGATTTTGGCCTTTCATCGTTTCTTAAATTCCCGGAGATCCGTAACTCCGATTGGGCTGAAATTTTAACATGATTTCTATTCGTAGATTAGCCTTCTTATGGAGAAATAAGGGCACCAACCTCCTTACGGGGTGGCCATAAGGGCCCAGGGCGCGCCCCTGCCTTGTAAAAGACAAAAAGGAAGAAAGTCTCACATCGACACGGCTAATCAACGGGCTATGGAGATGCCCATGAATTGATGTCAATGCGAGGAGTAGTGATTGCCATGCAACGGATGCACTAGAGCTATAATTGTATGAAAGCTCAAACTGAAAACTAAGTGAGTGTGCATCCAACTTGCTTGCTCATGAATACCTCGGACATTTGAGGAAGCCCATCATCAAGAGACTCTCTATATGAAGAACATGGTGCTACTCTGAAGCACAAGTGTGGTAAAAGGATAGTAGCATTACCCCTTTTCTCTTTTTCTCTCTTTTTTTGTTTTCTTCTTTTTTCTTTTTTGGCTCTCTTTTTTGGCCTTTATTTATTTATTTATTTATTTATTTATTTATTTTTCGTCTGGAGTCTCATCTCGACTTGTGGGGAATCATTGTCTCCATCATCCTTTCCTCACTGGGACAATGCTCTAATAATGATGATCATCACACTTTTGTTTACTTACAACTCAATATTACAACTTGATATCTTAGAACAAAGTATGAATGTATATGAATGCCTCTGGCGGTGCACCAGGATGTGCAATGATCTAGGGCAGAAAGGATATCAAAAAATGGAAAAGCCAGGGAAATATCATGCTAGTTATCTTAGAATCATGCAAAGCAATATGACAATGAATGCTCAAGTCATGTATATGATGATGATGATGGAAGTTGCATGGCAATATATCTCGGAATGGCTATGGAAATGCGATGATAGGTAGGTATGGTGGCTATTTTGAGGAAGGTATAAGGAGGCTTATGTGTGATAGAGTGTATCATATCACGGGGTTTGGATCTACCGGCGAAGTTCGCACCAACTCTCGAGGTGAGAAAGGGCAATGCACTGTATCGAAGAGGTTAGCAATGATGGAAGGGTGAGAGTGCGTATAATCCGTGGACTCAACATTAGTCATAAAGAACTCACATATTTATTGCAAAAATCTATTAGCTATAGAAACAAAGTACTACACGCATGCTCCTATGGGGATAGATTGGTAGGAAAATACCATCGCTCGTCCCCGACCGCCACTCATAAGGAAGACAATAAAAAATAAATCATGCTCCAACTTCGCCGCATAAAGGTTCACCATACGTGCATGCTACGGGAATCACGAACTTTAACACAAGTATTTATTAAAATCCACAAGTACTCACTAGCATGACTCTAATATCACCAACTTTATATCGCAAAACTATTGCAAGGAATCAAACATATCATATTCAGTGATCTACAAGTTTTATGTAGGATTTTATGACTAACCATGTGAATGACCAATTCCTGTTAACTCTCTAAATAGATATAAGTGAAGCAAGAGAGTTTAATTCTTTCTACAAAAGATGTGCCCATGCTCAAACAAATATAAGTGAAGCAAAAGAGCATTCAAAAAATGGTTGTTTTCTATGTGAAGAGAAATAGGCAATCCAAACTTCAAATGATATAACTAAAGCACATGAAGCATTCTATAAAGCCATACTCAAAAGATATAAGTGAAGTGCAGAAAGCATTCTATAAATCAACCAAGGACTATCTCATACCAGCATGGTGCATTATTAAAATAAAAATAAAAAGCACACAACGCTCGAAGATTTACGTATATCATGTGACGAATAAAAATATAGCTCCAAGTGAAATTACCGATGATCGTTAGAAGAAAGAGGGGATGCCTTGGGGCTGAGGGTTTGTATCAGTAGCTCTGTGTTTAATCTCTCTCTCTCTCTCTCTCTCTCTCTCTCTCTCTCTTTCGTGTTCTTGAGATGTCACAATCTTGATGTATCGCGGGCTTTGTTAATATAGTCAGATCATATGGTGTTTTCCCCTCTCTATCTTCTTGTGATGAATTGAGTTTTTCCCTTTGAGATTTCGTGGTTATCGGATTGAATACTTTTATGGATTTGAGAACACTTGATATATGTCTTGCAATTGAATACTCGTGGTGACAATTGGGTATCGTATTGATTCAGTTGATATATGTTTTGGCACTCAACTCACGGAATCTCGAGGTGACATTGGGGTAATCTATGCCTAGGGGTTGATGCACGTTCTTGTCTTAGTTTCTCCAGTAGAAATCTTGGGGGTACTCTTTGAAGTTCTTTGTGTTGGGTTGAATATTATGAATCTGAATTTTGCTTTGGTGTTATTTTAGTATGAAATCTTTCTTAGATCGATCGAAAAGAATAGCTTTGTGTTATTTTAGTACAAACTCTAGGATAGATTGATCGGAAAGAATAGCTTTGAGGTGGTTTCGTACCCTACAAACAATTTCGTCTTATGTTCTCCACTAGATAGGAACTTTGGAGTGATTCTTCGTTGCATGTTGAGGGACGGTTATATGATCCAATTATATTAGCACTATTGAGAGGTATCACTAGTGAAAGTACGGACCCTAGGCCTCATTTTTAAGCATTGAAATACCGTTTTGTACCCGTTTACTATTTGCTACCTTGCTGTTTTTATTTATTCAGATTATAAAAATATATTTCTACCATCAATACTACACTTTTATCACCATCTCTTCGCCGAACTAGTGCACCTATACAATTTGCCATTGTATTAGCTGTGTTGGGGACACAAGAGATTTCTTGTATTTGGTTGCAGGGTTATTTGAGAGAGACCATCTTCATCCTACACCTCCCACAGATTGATAAACCTTTGGTCATCCACTTGAGGGAAAATTGCTACTGTCCTACAAAACTTTGCGCTTGGAGGCCCAACTTGTGTCTACAAGAATAAAGTTGCATAGTAGACATCAAGCTCTTTTCTGGCGCCGTTGCCGGGGAGCTGAGTGCATGTCGGTATCTCTTTACATCTTGCAATTGAATATTTTTGTTTCTTGTTTTATCACTAGTTTGGTTTATAAAAAGAAATCTGCAAAAAAAATGGAATTGAGGTTGCATCATATTGTTGATCATCTTCATAATATCTTTCTTGAAAATGATGGTTCAGAAAATTGTGCTCAATTGTTAGAAGAAGAACTCAATAAAATGTTTGGCAAAAATATTTGAATGATGAGCATGATTGGAATATTGCTAGTATGAATTCTTTGAATATCCATGATGCTAATGATATGCAAAGCCATAAGCTTGGGGATGCTATATTTGATGAATATGATATTTTTAGTCCCCCAAGTTTTGATGAGAAAATTTATTATGATGATTGCGCACCTCCTATTTATGATGATTATATTGATGAAAGTGGATTCAGAGAGGTCATGACTTTATTTAATGATGAATCCACTATTTTGGAAGAGGTTGCAATTGATTATGATGACAAAGTTGCTATCTGTGATTATTATGGTGATGACATGTATGCTATATTGAATAATGATAACCATGAAACTTGTCAGCATGATTTTAATTTTCAATCCCATGATAGTTATTTTTTTGAGTTTGCTCCCACTACTATTCATGAGAATAAATTTGTTTATGTGGAGAGTTATAAAATTTCTATGCTTGTGAGTCATGAAAAGAATGCTTTATGTGATGGTTATATTGTTGAATTCATTAACGACGCTACTGAAAATTATTATGAGAGAGGAAC
Organism: Triticum aestivum; assembly: GCF_018294505.1. Lineage (NCBI taxonomy): Eukaryota > Viridiplantae > Streptophyta > Magnoliopsida > Poales > Poaceae > Triticum > Triticum aestivum. The sequence goes on from NC_057806.1 coordinate 65,860,314, forward strand.
ATATGCTTTTAGGTATTGCAATAATATCAAGTTTGCTCTCTATGTGTTGAAAGTTTTGAAGTTGCACTTGTTTTGCCTTCCTATGCTAGTTCATTCTTGCTCCCATAAGTTGTTTGCTCACAAGATCCCTATGCATAGGAAGTGGGTTAGACTTAAATGTGCTAGTCATATGCTTCATGATGCTCTCTCCATGTTTCAATTCTTATCTTTTATGTGAGCATCATTGAACTCATCATGCCTAGCTAAAAGGAATTAAAGAAAAGCGCTTGTTGGGAGACAACCCTACTGTTTTTGTGTGTTCACATGACTAAGCTACAGTAGTAATCATGTTTTCTTGCTTTCATTTCAATAAAGTGCCAAGTAAGACCTTTGGGATGGCTTACGGTGGTAGTTAATTTGATCTTGATGTAAAACAGAAACTTTTGCGCTTAGTGTCGGTGGAAACAACACCTAAGGGATCACGTGGATCCCCTCTACGGTTTGGCAGGGAAGAGGGGTGGACAAAGAGCAGATCTAAAGATCAACACGATGGATTTTTACCTAGGTTTGGGCCGCTGAGCAGTGTAAAACCCTAGTCCTGCTTGAGTGTATATTCTGCGTTCTTGACCTTAGGCTCCCTGCTATGCATGCAAGCTGGGCCAAGAGGTTCAAAAGTCTGAATCCTCCTCCAGTACGTCGTGGGCCTCCTTTTATATGTCCAAGGGGTCGCCATAGTGGCATACAGGAGGTGTAAAGTAACTATAGTGTCTATGTTTATCATCAACATCTTAGGAAAATGTGTTGCTTACATGCCCCTTAGCTTTATCAGGGACGGGAATAGAGCCCATCCCGTCCGTCGCCACCTCTCCCTGTCTTGACACGCATCTAGGCTGACGAGGCATGCAATGCCAAGCTAGCTGGCCAGCCGCTGTGCTGGAGCGGTGGCTGGATCTCCACAAAGATCTACATGCCACCACGCAGGTGCTTGCCAGGCTGGCAGGCCAGTCGTCGCACTAGACTGGTGGCAGGGTGGCGGAACCTTGTCGTGGCCTTGTCGTTGCCCCTGGCAAGGTTCTTGCCGGTGCCCCGCAAAGGCCTTCGGCAAGGATCTTGCTAGGAACCTTGCCTTTTGGTCTTCACAAAGATCTGCATGCCATCGCGCATGCACCCCTGGGCCTTGGTCTTAACATTTTCTGATGGTGTCAGAGCTTCCAACCTCAAGGGTGGTGGTTTTGTCAGTGCTTCGCAAGGAGTCCCGGCAAGGATCTTGCCGGGGGTCCAGCTCGTCTTCTGCTCTCTGGTCTCTGGCTTAGCCGCTTCTCTAGTGATCTTGTTTTTATCTGTGATCGCCCTCTTTAGGCCTCGCCGCGTGTGTGCTTATGACTGCTCGTGGACAAGTATGGGGTGCTAAAGGGCCCATACTTTAGTGCGCCGACAGGAGCCCCCGTACTTGGGCCACACACGAGTGCAAAGCATTGTTGGGCCAGGCCCAAACAGTGCGCGGGCATGCATGGCAGCGGTCGACTGATGTAATCTTTTCGTCCGTCGTGCTCGCAACGGCCCGTGAGGGGTCTATATTCATGGTCTGGTAATTGTCGTTTCATGCTTCCCACTATGCCCGCCTTTTTCGCCACGTACGTCGCATGCATGGCGCAGGGTACGTAGTGGACGCGCGGGATATGGAAAGGCATGCCATGGTAGATACCCATGTGCCTTTGATTGGCGCGGGGAGGGCGGTCGACGACTCCGCTCATTTCCAATGGCCTTAATGAGTCGGACTCGAAGGGGCCCTTCATAGAAGGTATAGAGCCAGCCCCCAGCCCTTCCTGTTTGTCTATAAAAGGGGGATCGGGAGGAGAAGGAGGGACATCCCTTCATGTCTTCTCTTCATCTCTGTTCTTCATCCACCATCAATCCGAGAGGGCGTGGTCGCGGCCGCCCCCCTGCGGAGGCGACTAGATCTTCCTCTCGTCAGAGAGTCGTGGCGGTTAAGGAAGAGCCAAGCGCCCAAGGCAGAGGTGCTGGACGGGGTCGCGGTCGGCAAGGTGGTCGAGGCAGAAGTGGACGTTGAAGTGGAGCACCTGTGTCGCCGCCGTCTCCTCCCGCTCCGTCAAGTGGCCATGTCGGGGACACGGCGCTAGAGTTTATCTTGCAGCTGCGTGAACCGCCATGCAACTGTGTTCGCCTTCCCGAGCCGTTCACGAGGGTGCTGGAGGTTGACTAGATGCCGGTTTGAGGCTTCATATGAGGGATTGTTGCAATGGCGACATGTGGGTGAACCTAGAGTTCCCCGCCCCTCATGTAATGCTTCTTAATCGCGGTTGGAAAACCTTCGCACGTGCCCACGGCCTGATGAAGGGGCACATCCTCTGCTTCAAATTAGTGGAGGCTGACCTGCTCTCGGCCAAGGTTTTTGGGTGCTCGGGAATCTGGTTAGGGTACTACATGGAGAGCTCGACCGACGATGAAAGCTCCTCCTCGAGCGATAGTGACAAGGAGGAGACCGATGGGGAGGACGACGGGGACGGGCCTGATTAGACGTCAGGCGCACTGTTACCAGGCGACGCCAGCAGCAACATCATTTGCACCTGGTCTTCTCCCCGGCAGAGAGATTTGTCGGGGGGCAGTTCTTGGTGGTGGGTTCTCAAGCCAACTCCTTGAACTTCTCGGGGCTTCTACTTCTGGTGGCTGGCGCTGGAAGGCCGGAGAAGATGAAGAAGGCGGGTGGCGGATCGTCAAGTCGGAGTATGATGGCATCGACGCCTTCGTCTCGTATTGCCGGCCCGCTGCCTCATCTTTCGGCTCCTCCCCTGGCACCATCATCACCATCCCTCTTCTAGATGGCCGCCAGGATGTTCTCTTGGTGTCTTCTGCCGCGCGCACCTCGCTTAGTTTCTCTTTTTGCCCTCCCACTATCTTGATCCGCTTTCTGAGGAGAGGGACAATAAAGGGATTACGGGCATCTTATCTTTTTTTAGATCTTAAGCCTGCGGGCGCTTGTTGAATTTAAACTCCATAACCCCTTGCTCATGCTTACATTCCATATGAATTATACTTTTTAATCAACGTATTAATGAAGAAAAGGGGGTTTGCTAGGTTCTTTTGTGCGTGAACGAGGCTCACACCAAGGAACGAATCCTTGTTATCTTTTTAAGTAAACAATGTCACCCAGCAACAAGCCTTGCCGTCTTCTCGCTTCATACCACGACTACGCTCATGCCCTTGGCGGAGGTAGGGGCAAAGTAGGATTAGGCCCTTCGTCCCTCCCCCTTCCACTGCAACTAGAACCAAATTCCAGCCCAAAAGGGTTTTTGGGAGCACGGTGGCATGGGATCGAGTGAAGCTTCGTACGTTCGAGTTTCATATGGAAGTACGCAGTGGAAAAAAAGACTTATATGAATCTGCTGCCCCTGGCAGCCTTAGCTTGCCGGGGTTGGGTGTCAGCTCGTCTCCTTTCCTCCAAAAAGTTCCGCTGAAGCGCCCGTGCAACCTGTGAACCAAAGAGGACTGAAAGGGACAAAAAGACACACACTCGACCTCTATGCTAGGGGCTAGTTGCCTCTAAGCACTATCGACCCTATTAGAGAGAAGCTCAACCTAACATGCATGCTAATTTTTAGGGCGTCAGCGCTTCGTTTATTCATTTATTGCTTGGGGTTTGCGCCTGGCTTTGTACAAAGGGTTACATGCCTTGTCGGCAAGGCTTGGACAAAAGGTGGTCTACCGGGGGCCCCGGCAACCGCGCCTGACGTGTAAAACTTACGAAGATGTTCGATGTTCCAGGAGTTGCTCACTGGGATACCATCTTCGGTCTCTAGGCGGACTGCGCTGGGCCTGATGACTCGTATTACCCGATAAGGTCCTTCCCACTTTGGCGTCAACTTGTTGGAATTCTTGGCTGACTTAACACGCCGAACAACAAGGTCTCCTTCCTCAAAGCTTCGGGCATTAACCTTGCAGCTATGGTAGCGGCGCAAAGCTTGCTGGTAGCGTGCAGCTCGCACAGGAGCCTGAAGACGGTCTTCCTCAAGGAGTGTAGCGTCATCTTGCCGCAACTGCTCTTGCTCAAGCTCATCATAAGCGACCACTCGGGGTGATCCGTATGTGAGTTCTATGGGGAGAACTTCTTCTGCCCCGTACATGAGGGAGAAGGGCGTCTGGCTGGTGGCTCGATTTGGTATTGTCCTAATTGACCAAAGAACCGCCGGCAACTCGTCAATCCAGCGTCTTCTGCACTTGTGTAGCTTGTAAAAAGTCCATGTCCTGAGGCCCCGCAACACTTCAGCATTTTCCCTTTCCGCCCGGCCATTGCTTCATGGGTGTGCAACGGAAGCAAAATAGATTTTGCTGCCGAGGTCTTGGATGTATTGCACGAAGGTGCGGCTTGTGAACTGCGTGTCGTTGTTGGTGATGACTCTGTTAGGCACACCAAAACGGCAAACTAGTCCCTTGAAGAACTTGACGGCTTATTGTGCTGTCACCTTTCTCACTGCTTCCACTTCTGGCCAATTTGTGAACTTGTCGATCGCAATGTACAACTACTCAAAGCCCCCAATAGCACGAGGAAAGGGGCCCAGTATGTCGATCCCCAGACCAAAAATGGCCAGGAAATAGGGATCGTCTGAAGAGGCTCGGCTAGTTGATGGACTTTATTTGAATGGAACTGACACGCTTCACACTGGGTTACTAGTGCAGTTGCATCCTAGAGAGCAGTGGGCCAAAAGAAACCTTGTCGGAATGCTTTGCTGGCAAGGGCTCTTGATCCTATGTGAGAGCCACATATGCCTCCATGTATCTCTTCCAACAGCTCCAGTCTATCCTCCCAGGGAATGCACTTCAATTTCACGTCGTTCGGTCTTTTCCTGTATAGGACGTCGTCCACAAACTGGTACATGCCAGACCGACAGGCTACTTTCACCGCTTCTTCCTGTTCCTCAGGGAGTTCCCCTGTTTGGAGGAACTAAACGGTGTGTTGTGCCCATGCCAGAGCCTAAGGCTCGATGGCAAGGACTAGAGGCATGTCTTCTGCCATGGGAGCAGTAGTCTCTACGGCAAGGTCTTGAGGCCCTGCCAAAGCCTGTTGCTCCCCGGCAACATCCTTGCCGGCAGCTCTTGGGAGCTCAGCGGGAAGTACTTGTTGGGGCCTGATTTTGTTTGCTTATTCTGCCCTGTCTATGGTTCAACGGGTGGCTGAGTCAAATTAAGCACAAAGGTCCCTGGTTCCACAGGTAGCTTGAGGGCAGCACATTTTGATAGGTCGTCAGCAATGTTGTTCTCTGCTCGAGGAACATGCTCTGCTTGTAGACCGTCAAAATGCTCTTCCAACTTCCTCACTTCATCTACATAAGCTTCCATCAACGGGCTCTGATAATCCTCGTTCATTTGCTTCACTACGAGATGCGAATCCCCACGGACGATCAATATTCTGATCCCAAGGTCTGCCGTGATCATGAGACCGACAAGCAGCCCCTCACACTCCGCAGTGTTGTTCGTCGACCTCTCTCGGGGAAAGTGCATTTGGACTACATACTTGAGGTGCTCTCTGGTGCGCGATGAGAAACACACCAGCACCGACGCCTTGCAGCAAGAAAGCCCCATCAAAGTACATAATCCAGTCGTGGCTTGTTTCCTTGCTGGGGAGAGTAGTCTCTTGAATTTCTTCGTCAGGCGTTGAGGTCCATTCTGCAATGAACTCCGCCAAGACCCTGCTCTAGATTGTTGAAGTGCTTTCAAACCTGAGACCAAAGCTTGACAGTTCCAACGCCCATTCCACAATCCTTTCGGTTGCATCTGGGTTATGCAAGATCCGTTGCAACAGGAAGCGAGTGATGACGGTGATCTCATGTGCTTGAAAGCAATGATGCAGCTTCCTCAAGGCCATAAGGAGGCCAAAGAGCAACTTCTGCACACCAGAGTTTCTTGATCATCCCCCATGCAAGAGGGAGTTGGCAAAGTAAACAGGGTGCTGCATCATCTTCTTCCTCTGTATCACTTTGTTTGCTTGAGCAGATCCTGCCATGCCAGCACCAGACTCTATCGGGGCTCCTACTTTGCCAGTGCCAGACTCTGCCGAGGGGTCCTGCCTTGCCGGCACTAGACCCTGCCGAGGGGAGCTCTAGCTCGTCATCCAACATTCTTGCCACTGTTACCGCCTCTTCGTCAACTTCCCTCCACGCCACTAGTGCGGCACTGACCACTTGATTCCTTGCCGCTAGATATAGCAGCAACAGCTCTTGCGGTTTAGGCGCAACTAGTATTGGCATAGAGGAGAGGTACCTCTTCAAATCCTGTAGCACTGCCTCGGCCTACGAGGTCCATTTCACTGGCCCTGCCTTTTTCAAAATCTTGAAAAAGGGGAGGGCGTGCTCAGCAGATTTGGAGATGAACCTACTCAAAGCAGCAACGCAGCCAGCAAGTCGACGCACATCTTTGACTCACCTTGGTGCCTCAATCTGCTCAATTGCCTTGATCTTGTCGGGGTTCGCCTCGATCCCTCATTGAGACACAAAGAACCCGAGAAGTTTTCCGGATAGGACACCGAACACACACTTCTCAGGGTTGAGCCTGAGGTTGATCTTGCGCAAATTTGCAAATGTTTCTTCCAAATCTTGCATGAGTGTTGCCATGTGCTTGGTTTTGACCACTATGTCATCCATGTAGGCTTCCATATTTCTATGGAGTTGGGGCTCAAAACCAATCTGAATCGCCCTTGCAAATGTCGAACCATCACTTTTCAACCCGAAAGGCATTCGTATAAAACAATACGTACCACATGGGGTGATAAAAGCGGTCTTCTCTTCATATTAGTTCGTCATAAAAATTTGGTGGTAACCTGAATAGGTGTCAAGGAACGATAGCAGGTCGCACCCGGTAGTGGAGTCCATTATCTGGTCAATGCGCGGCAAAGGGAAAGGATTCTTTGGGCAGGCTTTATTGATATTTGTATAGTCAGTGCATAGCCGCCATTTCCCATTTGCCTTGCGCACCACCACCGGATTGGCCAACCATGTTGGGTGGAGCACTCCTCTCACCAAGCCTGTCGCTTCCAACTTCCTAATCTCCTCGATGATGAACTCTTGCCGCACCAAAGCTTGCTTCCTGACCTTCTGCTTGACGGGCCACACATGAGGACAGACAGCAAGGTGGTGCTCAATCACCTCCCTGGGAACACCGGGGATGCCGGATGCTTGCCATGCAAACACGTCGACATTCTCCCGCAGGAAGGCGACGAGCGCGCTTTCCTATTTACTGTCGAGGGTGGAGCTTATAGTGAAAGCTCTGCTCGTGTCGTCCTCCTTGACGGGCACCTTCTTGGTTTCTGGTGGTGTAGCTTTGGATTTCTTGCTCTTGTCGATGGAGCTTTCTGGCACGTCCTCAACGGAAATTGCAGCACTCCAAGGAGGCGCATTTGTCAGAGTGGGCGCAAGAGGCGTGGCTGGGGCCAGAAGCCTTGTCTGCAACTAAGGTCTTTCTAGTCTTCTTCCCCTTAGGGGTTCTAGTAGCAGGAGCAATTGTCTTGGCGGCACGTGGTACCACCGCTTCCCGGTAAAGCTGGTCAGCACAGATGAGTGCATCCTTCTTGTCGGAGCCGACAGTGATGATGCTCATGGGGCCGGGCATCTTCAGCGTGTTGTAGGCGTAGTGTGATGCTGCCATAAACTTGGCCAGTGTTGGGCGGCCAAGGATCTCGTTATACAGCAACGGGGTCTTGGCTACATCAAAAACGATCTTCTCTGTTCTGTAGTTCAGCTCACCACCAAATGTGACTGGTAGTGTGATCTTACCATTGGGCTGGCTTCTCCCTAGATTGATCCCTTGAAACGTTCCCATCTCCTCGAGATCTCCCTTGGGGATTTGCAATCTCTTAATCACCTGGGGTGAGATCAAGTTCAGACCGGCCCCACCATCCACTAGCATTTTTGTCACCTTGAGGTTGCGAATTGTTGGCAAAACTAACAACGGCAAACACCCGACCGCGGTTGTGCGATCAGGGTGATCCTCGGCTCGAAAATGATAGGCGTGTTGGACCATTTCACTGGCCTCTGGGCATCGGCTGATGGCTCCATCGCATTAATCTCGCGCGCCCACTATTTGAGTTGGCGGTGAGAAGAATGCAACAAGGCGCCACCATCGATGCACATGGCTTCTATGGCTTTCTGGAACTCATGCTTGCTGGACTCGTCGTCCTCTCCATGATCATTGTCTCCCTCTTTCTTATCACGGCCCCGAGCGGGCCTCTCTTGTTGCTTGTCCTTGTCGTGGTGGCCCCTCGCCCCCCGCACTTCTTACCGGAACCCTCGGCACCATCCTGGCCTTTCTCCTTATCCCTTCTCCCATACTCATCTTTCTACCTCTCCACAAGCTGCTTAACTTGCCGGCAGTTCTGGAGGTCATGGCTCTTGGTGCGATGAATCTTACAGTATTGCTTGTCGGAGCCCTCCGTCTTGTCGGCGGCCGCCAAGGCCTGGCAGGCGGCGCACCTGGCAAACTCCTTGCCGGGGTCGTCAGCCTTGGCCTTCTTGGTGGTGCCGGGGTGTAACGCCCCGAGACCGACGCTCCAGAAGACTTCCAGCGACTCCGAGTTTCGTCGTGTGATTTGTTTTGTTTGTTGCATCATTTGCATTGCATCATGTCATCATGCCATCATCTCATAAATGTTTTGCATCTCAACTAAATAAATCGTATGGATCTTCGATCCATTTAAATCGAGGGAAACTCACATGGTGACTTCTCTTTATAACATATCCTCCAATATTAGGGAGCTATATTAAATATTCCATTCTTTTGGAATTAACTAAAACACACTTGAAAAATCCCCACTCCCTTTCTACTTCAAGTTTGGTCCCCAAACTTTGCCAACATTTCTTTTCCCATTTATCGAGGCTCCTCCTAAATTCTCAACATTTTTGGACTCTTCTAAATCCTAGTCCTAGTTCAAACCTATTGAATTAAATTCAAATGATTTTGAATTTAATCTTTCGATCATGCCCACTTCTATTTTTCCTGGATCGAGCTCATTTTTGTGAGTCTGGGAAAATTATCTCCATGCGCAAATCCTTTCCCTAACCCTCTCTTTCTTTTTCTTCTCTTTAATTGTTTTCTGCTAAAGAAAATTTAAAGAGAGAGAGAGAAGGAGCCCAGCAGCCTGGGCCTCCCATCCTCCCGCGCCGGCCCAAGGCCAAGGCCCAGCCGCGCCCCCGCTGGTAACCCTAGCCGATCGAGAGCCCCAGCCCCGATCGAATCTCCCCTCGTTCCCACACAGCGCCGTCACCGCCCCTCGCTCAGCCCGATCCCATCTCCCTCGCTCGAACCCCCTCTCTCCCTCGATCCCCCCCACGCTTGCCTCCCTCTCCTCCCTCGCTCCGCCTGACGCCATGGCCGTCGGCCTCCTCGAGCACCGGCCGCGCCGCGCGCCCAACCTTCCTCCCGCCCCGTCTCTCCTGCTCTGCTCCTGCCCCGCCGGTCGCCTCTGCCTCGACCCCGCGCCCGGATCTCGCCTCCACCACCCTGCCGCCTTGCTGCCAGCGCCCGGCGTCCTCTGCTTTATACAGGATGAGGCGCCCCATCGCCCGGTCGCTGGACCTCGCCTGAACCCGTCAAGCCCCGCTTCTCCTACCTCGCGTCGCTCCGCCCCGTGTTGACTTCGCCGGCATCGCCCCCTGCCCAAGCCGTCCCCGAGTTCCTCCTCCTTGCTGCTTCGCCTGTTGCCTCCCATGGAGCTCCGCCGCGGGGGCTGCTCCTCGCCTGCGTCACTGCCCTCCCTTGCGGTGCTGCTCCTCTGCTTCATCCTCTGCCGCCCGCAACGCGCATGACGGAGCTGCCCCTGCCTTGTTCGACCACCGGAACCGCACCGAGTCTTTTGCCTTGCTTTGTTTTGGGTTGAAGGCCGAGACGAGACCGCCCAGAACCACGTCGTCTCGCTGGATCGTCAAGACCATCTCGGTTTCTGCAAGTACCTCTACGCCCGAAGATGTTGGATGCGCCAAGTTCCACTATGATAGGCACCACTACTGTTGTTGAGAGTTTCGTCAAGTTCAACTACATCGACTACAAAACGTGAACCACTACCGTCGCCACGTGAACAACTACTTCCTCTACCGACGCCGTGTACAACTACTGTTTCCTGCCTAGAACGACTACCGTCGACGTGCATTTCGCCAAGTACCACTACCGACGAGCCCCGAAGGACTTGGTTGCGACAAGTTCCTCTCCAAACGTGAACGTCTACTTCCCTCTACGAACTCGATCCGCCCGAAACGCACGCTTCGAAGGTATAACACCGAGACGATGTTCGTGGACCGAATGCTTTGTTGTATGAGATGCTTATGTTTGCACCGTGTCCGAAATTGTCGCGTGCATGTTTCACCTCGTTGCCATGCCACCATCTTGTGGGAACCCGGTATCCGGGATCACCCCACCTTCTATCGCATGTCACGCTCTCGTCACTTGCTCTTTTGCACCGGTATCTCAATGAGTTATCGGATCATCGGAATGTTGCCGTGGCACCATTTTCGTTATCGTTGCCGTGGCACCATTTTCGTTATCGTTGCCGTGGCACCATTTTCGTTATCGTTGCCGTGGCACCCCTTTCGTTCCGCCATGGTGACCAAATGCTCCTTAACATGCTCATGTCAACATTTTCATAAAATTGCATAAAACTTGTATATGTCATCCGCATCATGATAGTAACAATTAAAATGTTTAAACTTGTTGTTGCATTAAATTGCTAAATGCATATGGGGATTTACCGGATTTGTTGTTTTTATATCCGGCCCCATTTAAATTGTTTAGATGGTATAGTTTATATTATGCCTCACCCCTTGCCATGTTTAACAACAGTTAATATTGTTGGGTAGCTTAAACGAGAGATAACTAAATAATTGATGTGGTGTTTTGTCAATATGCAACTCATTGCATATTGAGCTCCACTTAACTTGTAGTATTGTTTTGTTGCACTTTGCCATGCCATGCCTCTTTAAACCGGCCATGCATCATACTTGTTTGCGCATCATGCCATGTTTATGTGATGTTTGTTTACTATGTTGTTTGTTTCTTTCCGGGTTGCTTCTCTCGTTAGCTTCGGTTTCGTTCCGGAGTTGTGAGGATTTGTTCGTCTACGACCGTTTGTCTTCTTCTTGGATTCGTTCTTCTTCCTTGCGGGATCTCAGGCAAGATGATCATACCCTCGAAATCACTACTATCTTTGCTATGCTAGTTTGCTCGCTCTTTTGCCATGCCAATGCTACGATGCCTACCACTTGCTTGTCAGCCACCCAAATTGCCATGTTCAACCTCTAACCCACCATGTCCTAGCAAACCGTTGATTGGCTATGTTACCGCTTTGCTCAGCCCCTCTTATAGCATTGTTAGTTGCAGGTGAAGATTGAAGTTTGTTCCTTGTTGGATCATGGAGATGTTGTTCCTTGTTGGAACATGTTTACTTGTTGGGATATCACAATATATCTTACTTAATTAATGCATCTATATACTTGGTAAAGGGTGGAAGGCTCGGCCTTATGCCTGGTGTTTTGTTCCACTCTTGCCGCACTAGTTTCCGTCATATCGGTGTTATGTTCCCGGATTTTGCGTTCCTTACACGGTTGGGCTATAATGGGAACCCCTTGACAGTTCGCCTTAAGTAAAGCTCCTCCAGCAATGCCCAACATTGGTTTTACCATTTGCACTAACAACCTACCACCTTCCCTTGGGTTCTGCAGACTCAAGGGTCATCTTTATTCTAACCCCCCCGGGCCAGTGCTCCTCTGAGTGTTGGTCCGAACTGAGCTGCCTGCGGGGCCACCTCGGGGAAACTTGAGGGTTGGTTTTACTCGTAGCTAGTCTCATCTGAGTGTGCCCTGAGAAAGAGATATGTGCAGCTCCTATCGGGATTTGTCGGCACATTCGGGCGGTGTTGCTGGTTTAGTTTTACCCTGTCGAAATGTCTTGTTGTACCGGGATACCGAGTCTGATCGGAACGTCTCGGGTGGAGGTCTATTCCTTCGTTGACCGTGAGAGCTTGTCATGGGCTAAGTTGGGACACCCCTGCAGGGTATTATCTTTCGAAAGTCGTGCCCGCGGTTATGGGCAGATGGGAATTTGTTAACGTCCGGTTGTAGAAAACCCGAAGTTGACCTTATTTAAAATACATCAACCGCGTGTGTAACCGTGATGGTCTCTTCTCGGCGGAGTCCGGGAAGTGAACACGGTGTTGGAGTTATGTTTGACGTAGGTTGCTATAGGATCACTTCTTGATCATACTTTTATCGATCGTGCTTTGCCTTCTCTTCTCGCTCTCATTTGCGTATGTTAGCCACCATATATGCTAGTCGCTTGCTGCAGCTCCACCTCATTACTCCATCCTTCCTATAAGCTTAAATAGTCTTGATCTCGCGGGTGCGAGATTGCTGAGTCCCTGTGGCTCACAGATACTTCCAAAACCAGTTTGCAGGTGCCTATGTTACCGTGCAGGTGATGCAACCAAGCTCAAGGAGGAGCTCAATGAAGATCTTGCCCTTTGTGTTGTTTCGTTCTAGTTGATCAGTAGTGGAGCCCAGTTGGGGTCGATCGGGGACCTTTGTCGCATTTGGGGTTCTTCTTTTATTTTGGTTCCGTAGTCGGACCTTGATTGTATCTGGATGATGTAATGCTTTATTCATGTAATTGTGTGAAGTGGCGATTGTAAGCCAACTATGTATCTCTTTCCCTTATGTATTACATGGGTTGTGTGAAGATTACCTCACTTGCGACATTGCTTTCAATGCGGTTATGCCTCTAAGTCGTGCTTCGACACGTGGGAGATATAGCCGCATCGAGGGCGTCACAAGTTGGTAATCAGAGCCTTCCCCGACCTTAGGAGCCCCACTGCTTGATCGTTTTTAGCGGCCGAGTTGTGTCTAGAAAAATGTTTTGAGTCATTTAGGATTATATATATCGGAGAGTTAGGAATTCTTTTTACTTCCCAGTCTCTTCATCGCTCTGGTAAGGCATCCTGACGTAGAGTTTTGACTCTTCTCTTCTCAAATTTCACTAAATTTTTTTAGGATCACGCGGGTATCTTGGAATCGTTCCGATGGTTTTATGATGAGAACATTGTCTTGGTGCCTCCTGTCAGGGGTTTAGTGGAAGTGTCCCGGGGAGTTGAGCTCTGAGGTGTTGTCATCATAATTTTATCGTTGTAATTCTGGAATACCTGAGTTTAGTACGCCGACATCGAAAATCTCTTTTATGCAGTTGTTGGTGAGATAACCCCGATAACCCAGTACTGAGGTGAGTACGGGAGTATTGCCACGACTTGTATAACAGATGCTTTTCGAAGGTTGAGGTAGATGATTTCCGAAGGTTTCTTGGTTATGTGTTGAAGGATGGATATAGCTGGATGTAGGATTTGTTAGTTTTGGGTGAGATATTATGCTTCCCCTGTATCCCCAACACCTGATTGCATAACCGGAAAATTTCGGGAGTTTCATAGGTGGGAAATCAAGTAGCTCTTAGGATATCTTTCCGGCAGATGTATGATATGAAATTGGGGTTCGACGTCTAGTGGTCCGCCTATTCACGGTCGATTTTACAGTGGTCTCGTTGTGTCTTAAAGAGTCCTTGGCTATGCCGACTCGGGGACGCTTCGTATGTCATGTGCACTGCCTTGTACATGATGGTGCTGTACACTCGAGCCCGTGTAGGCCCCACCACGAAAACTTCGGACGAAATCTCTATCATATGTTTGTTCTGGCTTATTTTGCAAGCCAATCATTTGTTTTGTTTTGAGTTGTGGTATTCGAGTTGCTTCGAAGTCAAATGTTGATTCCATACCTTTTCCAAATGGTGTTCTCATATTCCTATGTGAATACTAATCCTTCTTGATCATCGAGTCTGTCTTGTCAATCCTTTTTTTTAACCGGTGTGTCTCTCCTCAAGTGGATCCGTTCACGTCAACATTTGCAAGATCATTTATCACTTCTTCTCAACGGTGTTTGTTTCATCCGTCTCCAAGTTGCCTTTGTTTTTCCCACCCTCCCTCCCTTTTGTTTTTCTTCAAGGACTAAGATTTCTTCTTCAAGTATATCCATTTTATTGATGGGAAGTTTCTCCATTCTTTTCCGTCAATGTTCTTACCTGGTGGTTCTCAAGAAGATGTTCTACTAGTTCGCCATTCCTTTCTCTTCTCCGGTGGATTCAAGTCAAGTTTTGTTGATCATACCTTTTTCCTCATTTCAATGTCTTCTCATACCGGTGCTCCTCATATTCATTCACTTCTCGCTATTTGTTATTCCGGAGTGCTCAAGATATCTCGAAGATTCGTGTTTCCACTCTGCATTCGTTCAAGATCTTTCGAGGATGTTCTCTCATTCAAGTCTTTTATTTCAACCGGTGCATTATCATCTCTTTTAAATCGTTTCAACGGTGTTTCTTTTGAGTGGGCCCTAACCCACAGGTTTTTTCCCAGGATCTTACCTGACTCTTCTATTTTCCCAGAGCTATCCTAAATTCTTCTCCAAGTTTGACGTAAGAATGAGTTATCATCAGTCAAATGCTTTTTCTCCAAGATCTTTCAAATTCTTTTCATAGTTGGCTCAACCTCTTCGCTTTTGATTCTTCTGGTGTGCCTCAATAATTCTTGGTGGTGTTTCTCGTTGTCATTCTCATCATTTGAAGACCGAAGAAGAGTTTCTCTTTAATCTTGCTCTATTCTCTTCAAGATTCATGGTGCTAACTTGTTGCCATCATCTCATAATTGTTTTTGATTGTGAGAATCTTTTTCACCCATCAGGAGATATTCAAGAGTCTTCTCAGTTTGTCATCCGGAGTCCATCAATTCAGGTTTATTCATTCTCGGCTGTCAGTTATCATTCTCCTATCTTGCCGGTGCATCAATCGAATATCCTCTAATCAGTTCTTGATCTCTTTGTTCTCATGTATCTAGTTTGTCTCAAGCACCTTCGTTCATTTGCTAATTCTTACCGGTGATGCACCCCTACTTCGATCATTTTCAATTCTTACGGTGGTTCTTTCAAGATCTCTCTTCCTTGTTCATCATATCAATTCATTTGTTGTTCCAATCCTACCGGTGGTTCGTTGAAGACCTTCTCAAGTTTACGCTATATCTCTTTTAATCCTTTCTACGAGAATAAGAAGTATGCCAAATCCGTTGATTGTCGTCAATTTAATTGGTGAAGGATAAGCATAACATTATTCTTGTTCTTGTTCATCCAAGTGATTAATTCTTTATTCCGGAGGCCCTTAAAATTCTCGGTTTCATTTGTTTCATCTTCTCTTTTTCCCGGAGTTCCAAGATCTAATTATCACGGAGATCCATCTAAATCACTGCAAGGTTTCACCTTGTGTTTTCAACTTCTTTTTCCTTCCATTGGATCATCTTTTTGTTACCGGAGTTCTTCATGGAGGTTCTACATGATGGTTCATCAAGGATTTATTTCCTTCTTGAAGTTTTCATCGAGATTCTTTCCTAAGGAGCTCAAGCTTTCTTCATATGGTAATCCGGAGTGCAATTCTTTCTACCATATTTCGGAGGTGGTATTATGTCATTCTTGATAATTTGAGTTCATGTTCCATGATTCACATGTTGTTAAGAATGAGATATTTTAAATCCATCAATCTCTTCTTTGGAATTATCTTGGGTTATATTTCACCTAAAGCTTTCCTTTAAGAATTGTCGCTCTCATGGTGTTTATCAATGATCCAATTTCTTCATTTACCCTTTCCGGTGCGATATACTTTCTCGTCTCCTTGTTCATATCAATACAATTCTTTTCCCGTGAGTGGCAGGTTGTCACCTCATATTTTGAGATGTACTCCATAAGACCATATCAAGTTTATTCTTTCGTTGTTGGCTTTCCAATAACTCCGTTCGACCCTTCTCCTTAAGATGCCTTTTCAAACTCTTTTGTGGCAGAAGTTGGCATTTTCTTCAACATTCTTTTATTTCAATTATCAATCTTCTATTTCTTTCTCCCGGAGGCAGTGTATTGTGATTTCATCAAGTATCTTCTCATCTTATCAAGTTCTTATTCAATTCTTTTTCTTTTCAACTGGAGTACTGCCCGAATTCTTCCCCTCTCATCTTGTTTTAACCGGAGTGGTTTCGAATTCTATCTTGTCCATTAAACTCTTGATTCATGTCTTTGCAACCTTCAAGTTCTCGTAATGTTCCTTGTTCCTTTTTTTTCTAACGGATTGTTTGCAATCTCGTTCTTCTCAGTTGTGCTCTTTCTTTTAAATTGCTCAACCTCTCAAGGTTCTTTGGTTTCACTCATTGGTCAAAGAAGCAACTTAGTTTTACCTCTTCTCTTCCTCTTCCATTTCTCTCCGGTGCCATCCTAGATCTCGGGACGAGATCCTCTTGTAGTGGTGGAGTGTTGTAACGCCCCGAGACCGACGCTCCAGAAGACTTCCAGCGACTCCGAGTTTCGTCGTGTGATTTGTTTTGTTTGTTGCATCATTTGCATTGCATCATGTCATCATGCCATCATCTCATAAATGTTTTGCATCTCAACTAAATAAATCGTATGGATCTTCGATCCATTTAAATCGAGGGAAACTCACATGGTGACTTCTCTTTATAACATATCCTCCAATATTAGGGAGCTATATTAAATATTCCATTCTTTTGGAATTAACCAAAACACACTTGAAAAATCCCCACTCCCTTTCTACTTCAAGTTTGGTCCCCAAACTTTGCCAACATTTCTTTTCCCATTTATCGAGGCTCCTCCTAAATTCTCAACATTTTTGGACTCTTCTAAATCCTAGTCCTAGTTCAAACCTATTGAATTAAATTCAAATGATTTTGAATTTAATCTTTCGATCATGCCCACTTCTATTTTTCCTGGATCGAGCTCATTTTTGTGAGTCCAGGAAAATTATCTCCATGCGCAAATCCTTTCCCTAACCCTCTCTTTCTTTTTCTTCTCTTTAATTGTTTTCTGCTAAAGAAAATTTAAAGAGAGAGAGAGAAGGAGCCCAGCAGCCTGGGCCTCCCATCCTCCCGCGCCGGCCCAAGGCCAAGGCCCAGCCGCGCCCCCGCTGGTAACCCTAGCCGATCGAGAGCCCCAGCCCCGATCGAATCTCCCCTCGTTCCCACACAGCGCCGTCACCGCCCCTCGCTCAGCCCGATCCCATCTCCCTCGCTCGAACCCCCTCTCTCCCTCGATCCCCCCCACGCTCGCCTCCCTCTCCTCCCTCGCTCCGCCTGACGCCATGGCCGTCGGCCTCCTCGAGCACCGGCCGCGCCGCGCGCCCAACCTTCCTCCCGCCCCGTCTCTCCTGCTCTGCTCCTGCCCCGCCGGTCGCCTCTGCCTCGACCCCGCGCCCGGATCTCGCCTCCACCACCCTGCCGCCTTGCTGCCAGCGCCCGGCGTCCTCTGCTTTATACAGGATGAGGCGCCCCGTCGCCCGGTCGCTGGACCTCGCCTGAACCCGTCAAGCCCCGCTTCTCCTACCTCGCGTCGCTCCGCCCCGTGTTGACTTCGCCGGCATCGCCCCCTGCCCAAGCCGTCCCCGAGTTCCTCCTCCTTGCTGCTTCGCCTGTTGCCTCCCATGGAGCTCCGCCGCGGGGGCTGCTCCTCGCCTGCGTCACTGCCCTCCCTTGCGGTGCTGCTCCTCTGCTTCATCCTCTGCCGCCCGCAACGCGCATGACGGAGCTGCCCCTGCCTTGTTCGACCACCGGAACCGCACCGAGTCTTTTGCCTTGCTTTGTTTTGGGTTGAAGGCCGAGACGAGACCGCCCAGAACCACGTCGTCTCGCTGGATCGTCAAGACCATCTCGGTTTCTGCAAGTACCTCTACGCCCGAAGATGTTGGATGCGCCAAATTCCACTATGATAGGCACCACTACTGTTGCTGAGAGTTTCGTCAAGTTCAACTACATCGACTACGAAACGTGAACCACTACCGTCGCCACGTGAACAACTACTTCCTCTACCGACGCCGTGTACAACTACTGTTTCCTGCCTAGAACGACTACCGTCGACGTGCATTTCGCCAAGTACCACTACCGACGAGCCCCGAAGGACTTGGTTGCGACAAGTTCCTCTCCAAACGTGAACGTCTACTTCCCTCTACGAACTCGATCCGCCCGAAACGCACGCTTCGAAGGTATAACACCGAGACGATGTTCGTGGACCGAATGCTTTGTTGTATGAGATGCTTATGTTTGCACCGTGTCCGAAATTGTCGCGTGCATGTTTCACCTCGTTGCCATGCCACCATCTTGTGGGAACCCGGTATCCGGGATCACCCCACCTTCTATCGCATGTCACGCTCTCGTCACTTGCTCTTTTGCACCAGTATCTCAATGAGTTATCGGATCATCGGAATGTTGCCGTGGCACCATTTTCGTTATCGTTGCCGTGGCACCATTTTCGTTATCGTTGCCGTGGCACCCCTTTCGTTCCGCCATGGTGACCAAATGCTCCTTAACATGCTCATGTCAACATTTTCATAAAATTGCATAAAACTTGTATATGTCATCCGCATCATGATAGTAACAATTAAAATGTTTAAACTTGTTGTTGCATTAAATTGCTAAATGCATATGGGGATTTACCGGATTTGTTGTTTTTATATCCGGCCCCATTTAAATTGTTTAGATGGTATAGTTTATATTATGCCTCACCCCTTGCCATGTTTAACAACAGTTAATATTGTTGGGTAGCTTAAACGAGAGATAACTAAATAATTGATGTGGTGTTTGTCAATATGCAACTCATTGCATATTGAGCTCCACTTAACTTGTAGTATTGTTTTGTTGCACTTTGCCATGCCATGCCTCTTTAAACCGGCCATGCATCATACTTGTTTGCGCATCATGCCATGTTTATGTGATGTTTGTTTACTATGTTGTTTGTTTCTTTCCGGGTTGCTTCTCTCGTTAGCTTCGGTTTCGTTCCGGAGTTGTGAGGATTTGTTCGTCTACGACCGTTTGTCTTCTTCTTGGATTCGTTCTTCTTCCTTGCGGGATCTCAGGCAAGATGATCATACCCTCGAAATCACTACTATCTTTGCTATGCTAGTTTGCTCGCTCTTTTGCCATGCCAATGCTACGATGCCTACCACTTGCTTGTCAGCCACCCAAATTGCCATGTTCAACCTCTAACCCACCATGTCCTAGCAAACCGTTGATTGGCTATGTTACCGCTTTGCTCAGCCCCTCTTATAGCATTGTTAGTTGCAGGTGAAGATTGAAGTTTGTTCCTTGTTGGATCATGGAGATGTTGTTCCTTGTTGGAACATGTTTACTTGTTGGGATATCACAATATATCTTACTTAATTAATGCATCTATATACTTGGTAAAGGGTGGAAGGCTCGGCCTTATGCCTGGTGTTTTGTTCCACTCTTGCCGCACTAGTTTCCGTCATATCGGTGTTATGTTCCCGGATTTTGCGTTCCTTACACGGTTGGGCTATAATGGGAACCCCTTGACAGTTCGCCTTAAGTAAAGCTCCTCCAGCAATGCCCAACATTGGTTTTACCATTTGCACTAACAACCTACCACCTTCCCTTGGGTTCTGCAGACTCAAGGGTCATCTTTATTCTAACCCCCCCGGGCCAGTGCTCCTCTGAGTGTTGGTCCGAACTGAGCTGCCTGCGGGGCCACCTCGGGGAAACTTGAGGGTTGGTTTTACTCGTAGCTAGTCTCATCTGAGTGTGCCCTGAGAAAGAGATATGTGCAGCTCCTATCGGGATTTGTCGGCACATTCGGGCGGTGTTGCTGGTTTAGTTTTACCCTGTCGAAATGTCTTGTTGTACCGGGATACCGAGTCTGATCGGAACGTCTCGGGTGGAGGTCTATTCCTTCGTTGACCGTGAGAGCTTGTCATGGGCTAAGTTGGGACACCCCTGCAGGGTATTATCTTTCGAAAGTCGTGCCCGCGGTTATGGGCAGATGGGAATTTGTTAACGTCCGGTTGTAGAAAACCCGAAGTTGACCTTAATTAAAATACATCAACCGTGTGTGTAACCGTGATGGTCTCTTCTCGGCGGAGTCCGGGAAGTGAACACGGTGTTGGAGTTATGCTTGACGTAGGTTGCTATAGGATCACTTCTTGATCATACTTTTATCGATCGTGCTTTGCCTTCTCTTCTCACTCTCATTTGCGTATGTTAGCCACCATATATGCTAGTCGCTTGCTGCAGCTCCACCTCATTACTCCATCCTTCCTATAAGCTTAAATAGTCTTGATCTCGCGGGTGCGAGATTGCTGAGTCCCTGTGGCTCACAGATACTTCCAAAACCAGTTTGCAGGTGCCTATGTTACCGTGCAGGTGATGCAACCAAGCTCAAGGAGGAGCTCGATGAAGATCTTGCCCTTTGTGTTGTTTCGTTCTAGTTGATCAGTAGTGGAGCCCAGTTGGGGTCGATCGGGGACCTTTGTCGCATTTGGGGTTCTTCTTTTATTTTGGTTCCGTAGTCGGACCTTGATTGTATCTGGATGATGTAATGCTTTATTCATGTAATTGTGTGAAGTGGCGATTGTAAGCCAACTATGTATCTCTTTCCCTTATGTATTACATGGGTTGTGTGAAGATTACCTCACTTGCGACATTGCTTTCAATGCGGTTATGCCTCTAAGTCGTGCTTCGACACGTGGGAGATATAGCCGCATCGAGGGCGTCACACGGGGTTTCTGGATTCCTCAACGGCAAGCATGGTCTTGCCCTTGCGCTTCATGTTGCACCGTTGGCCTTTCCTTGCCGGGGCGACGATGTCTTCATCCCGAGAGTCAGTTTCCTCGTTGGCATCTTTGTCGGGGTACTTCCTTCCTTATTTCGCCCAAACACATCTATCGGCCAAAACATAAAGTTCAGCAACAACCCTAACCTTGTTCGTTGCCAGCTCTTCACGCATCTGGCGGTTGCACACGTTCTGATGAAACGTGTTGATGACAGCGGAAGGATGAACGTCTGGGATGTTGTACTTCACATGGATGAATCTCTATATATACTTGCACAGGGATTCGTCATCCTTCTAGGGGATGAGGTGCAAATCACTCGCCTAGCCAGGAGCTTGGTGGCCTCTGGTAACGGCGCCAACAAAGTCATGGCACAGATCTGACCATGAGGAGATGGAATCTTCTGGCAGGTGCATCAACCACGACTTGACGTTGGGCTTGAGCACCAATGGGAATTAGTTGGCAAGCACCTTGCCGTACCGAGCCCCGGTTGCTTGCATCGCAATGGTGTACACGCTCAGGAACTCAGACGGATGATTCTTCCCATCGTACTTCTCCGGGACCTCTGGTTTGAATGTGCGGGTAGTGGGCCACTGGAACTGCCGCAGCTCACGGGTGAAAGTTGGATAACCTAACTCGTAAGGCAAGTCATCAGAATCCCCCAGCGCAGGCATGTGTGCAGTGGGCCCTTCATGCCTATTAGATTGATTGCGTGCTTCTCGTCATCGCTCGATGGTAGTTCGATCGTACTCTTCAGCCCGCTCCCGAAGGACTTGATGTTGGTCACGACGAGCTCGTGGATCGGACAACACCATGGATCCATCATCACGGCCATCGACCCACCGAGCTGGCGACCGTTGCTATCGTGGTGGAGGGGAGTGCACCGTACTTGGGGCGCCTCCCGCTCGTCCACCGCCAACGCGCGCCGGCTCGGTGGACCGACGCAGCGAAGGGCCCACCTCCTGGTATTGATCTTTATTGTCATGGCCAATAAGGCTTTGGATGGAAGCCCTCCATTCTTCTTTCTTCTCTGCAACAAGAGGGAAGTCTAGGAGTAGTTGCGCTCACGCTAATGCTTCTGCTGGAGTAGGTGGCAGCGACAAACGCGAGGAACGGGAGGTGCTCGGACTTCTAACTATGTTAGAAGGAGCGCCATCATGGTTCCGCGGTCATGTGCCGTCTTGGCTAGCATCTTGGCGTGCATGTCGGCCCTGCGCATCACGGCAATGACGCAGAGGGCTCTTCCCGTGGCGGTGCCCGGGGTCACCAGTGTCATGGTGCTGCTCGTTATGCATGACCTGGGAGGACTGCAGCACGGGCGCCGGCGGGGGTGTCTTGGAGGTTGCCGCGCCACCCTCAGGCAGCACAGTTCCGCCCTTGGAGGTCCCCGTGTCGCCCGTAGGTGGCTCAGCTCCATTCTTGGACGCGGCGGTGTACGGCTCGTCGTCTCAGGCACGAACGACGCTGCTCGCCTGGCTTCAGTTGCCAGAATGTTGTGGATGCCCGCGATCCGAACCTCCACCACCATCCGCGACTATCCTGTCGCACGTCCGTGCTGGCACGGGAGGAACGGCTCCAGACGAACCAATCGCCGTGGTCCCCTTCTTCTTGGGAGCCATGGTGATCAAGGAAACGACGTGCTAACCAGTAGATCAGATTTGCCAAACTCTTCGCCCCTGCCTGGCGCGCCAAAGATGTCGGTGGAAACGACACCTACGAGATCATGTGGATCCCTTCTATGGTTTGATTGGGAAGAGGGGTGGACAAAGACCAGATCTAATGATCAACACGACGGATTTTTACCCAGGTTCGGGCCGCTCAGCAGCGTAAAACCCTAGTCCTGCTTTAGTGTATATTCTGTGTTCTTGAGCTTCGGCTCCCTGCTATGCACGCAAGATGGGCCGAGAGGTTCAAAAGTCTAAATCCTCCTCCAGTACGCCATGTGCCTCCTTTTATATGTCCAAAGGGTCGCCACAGTGGCCTACAGGAGGTGTAAAGTAACTACAGTGTGTTTATCATCGGCGTCTTAGGACAAATGCATTAAATGCGCTACTTACGTTCCCCTTAGCTTTATCAGGGACGGGAATAGAGCCCGTCCCATCCTTCACCACCTCTCCCCGTCTTGACACGCATCCAGGCTGATGAGGCATGCAATGTCAGGCTGGCTGGCCAGCCGTTGCTCTGGAGCGGTGGCTGGATCTCCACAAAGATCTACATGCCACCACGCAAGTGCTTGCTAGGATGGCAGGCTAGTCGTCATGCTGGACTGGTGGCGGGGTGGCGGAACCTTGCCATGGCCTTGTCGACGCCCCCGGCAAGGTTCTTGCCAGGGCCGCGCAAATGCCTTCGGCAAGGATCTTGCTAGGAACCTCGCCTTCTAGTCTTCATAAAGATCTGCATGCCACCGCGCATGTGGCCCTGGGCCTTGGTCTTAACATTTGTTGATGCTGTCAGAGCTTCCAACCTCAAGGGTGGTGGTTTTGTCAGTGCTCCGCAAGGTGTCCGGGCAAGGACCTTGTCGGGGTCTTGCAAGCCGTCCCAGCAAGGATCTTGCGGGGGTCCAGCTCATCTTTTGCTCTCTGGTCTCTGTCTTGGCCACTTCTCTAGTGATCTTGTTTTTATCTTTGGTCTCCCTCTTCAGGCCTCGCCGCTGGTGTGCCTATGACTGCCCGTCCACAAGTATGGGGTGCTCAAGGGCCCAAACTTTAGTGCGCCAACACTTTGGAAAACAATTCTCGTTTTTAATAGAAGAGTCATAAAGTGATGATTCTTTTTGCAGAAGATTAATAGAGAAATTTCCCAGGTTTTCCCATTTTTTCAGAATTTTTGGACTAATATAAGTATGGTTGGAGTACAGATTACTACAAACTGTTCTGTTTTTGACAAATTCTGTTTTCTATGCATAGTTTGCTTGTTTTCTAGTTTCCATGGCTTATGTTGCTCAATATAAATTGTGGAAATGATATGCTATAGTAGGCATTGTGTGAGAACAATTATTAATCATGTATTTCACAGTACCAAAAGTGAAATGGTTTGCTCTTTATCATACTAACCTATCTCACAAACTTCCGTTAAGTTTTGTGTGATTGAAGTTTTCGAGTTTGGGTGAGACATCGATATGAGGAGAATAAGGAGTGACAAGACCCTAAGCTTGGGGATGCCCAAGGCACTCCAAGTTAATATCCAAGGAATATCCAAGAAACTAAGCTTGGGGATGCCCCGGAAGGCATCCCCTCTTCCATCTCCAACATTATCGGTAACCTCACTTGGAACTATGTTTTCATTCGTCACATGATATGTGTTTTGCTTGGAGCATCATTTTAGTTCGTTAGGATTTTCTTTCTGTTATTTAGAATAATGTTTTTCATCTTTTATTTCAGTAAAAGTGGCAATTATAGCCTTTGCCATGCTTATTTTGCAAGTATACATGTTGCTGTTTGAAAACAGAAAGTTTACCGCTGTTGCAAACATTCCCTAGAAAATTCAGAATGTGATAAAATGTTGATTTTTTTTTTTGCAAAATGAGCTCTTATAAATTCTCTACAGTGTTGTAATTTTTAATAATTTTTGGAGTTGAATAAGTATTGATACTCTTGCATTCTTTACAGACTGTACTGTTTTGGCACATTGCTGTTATGTTTGCTTATGTTTGCTTGTTTAATGATTCTATTTGAGGATATGAGTATTAAATATTCAGAGGCATTTAGTATGCAATGTTGAATAATAATTTTAGTGATTTGTAACAGTAGAGAATATTAAGGTTGTTGAATTGGTTTAAACTAATTTATCTCACAAGTTCTTGTTGAGTTCTGTGTGGATGAAGCTTTTGAGATTTAGGAAAACCGTGATATGAGAGGAATTAAGGAGACACAAAATCTCAAGCTTGGGGATGCCCAAGGCACCCCAAGATAATATTTCAATAAGTCTCAAGCATCTAAGCTTGGGGATGCCCCGGTAGGCATCCCACCTTTCTTCATCAACAATTATCGGTAGTATCGGTTGAGCCTAAGTTTTTGCTTCTTCACATGAGTTGTGCTATTCTTAGAATGTCATTTTATTTTCATTTTGATTGCTATTTTAATAAAATACTTAGATATGAAAGTTTTTTAAATAAAATATCATTGCACTGAAATGGCAACCTTTGCCTGATGCCTCGGTACTCCGCGGCTGCGCTTGCCCCCTTTGCACCAAAGAGGAAAGGAGGATGTTGCGCGGGCTAGCACCCGCCTGGCGCCCTAGGTCGGCATGGCTTGCGTCACGGGCAACTCGCGAGGTACCCCGCCTTGATCTCTCCGCCTCCTCTCGAGCCAGCATGACGAGGCCGTGTCTGAGGAAGCTCCGTGTCATCCGCCCCGCGAGGCTTGGCCCCTCGCGAGGGTCTTGAGTTTGTATTGGTGAAGATGGGCCGTGCTGGGCCCCCCTTTGAGCCACGCCGCAGGCCGCAGGCAGGCAAGTCTGGGGACCCCCATTCCCAGAACACCGACAATTTTGACGAGGGCTCACAATCACAAAAGATTTCCATGATAGTGTATTTGCATGTGAAAGTTCTCTTACTTATACTAATTATTCATGAATTGCTTGTATGACCAATATTGTGATTGTCAAGCCTCAAAAGGTTTCACTTTCTAAACCCACTGTGAAGCTACCACTGGGCATGATATGATTTCAACTTCATGACATAAACTTTATTCAACAATTTACTCATAGGATATAAGTGAAGCACAAGAGTAAATGACAAGCTACTCCAAAAAGATATAGGTGAATATCATGAGCATAATTTCCATCTCTCAAATTAATTTAAGTGAAGTAAGAGAGAATTTCTTCAAAAATACTAAAGCACACCATGCTCAAAAAGATATAAGTGAAGCACTAGAGCAATTCCATTGAAAAGGGCTTCGTTGACGGGATGTGAATGCCACTTACCTAGCCTCCCTGACAACTATTTGACTATGAGCGGAGGTCACCATGGAGCCCAAGACGGCGTCATCACCAGAGCTTTGCGCAGGCGAAGACTACTTTTGTCAGGATAGCTGATACTTGTTGTCCCCCTTCAAATTAGCCCGCCATTGTTGGCTCCCTTCCCGCTCAATATTTGGGAAGAGGACCAGGGCCTCTATAAATAGGACCAGCCACCCACAGAGCAAGGGGGTTGGGTGGCAGGAAGAAAGAGGCTCGTTAGAGAGGTTAGAAGCAGAGAGAGAGAGAGAGAGAGAGAGAGAGAGAGAGAAAGGTGGCTGAACTCCTCCCAGCAGTTCATCGCCCCAGCCAAGAACAGACTCTCGCGAGGCTGTTCTTCCTTGTATTGTTCATCATCATCAGCCCAAGAGGCAATCCACACACCACACAGTTGAGTACGGGATTACACCACAACGGTGGCCCGAACCAGTATAAACCCTGTGTCTCTTATGCTGTTCTTCCCATAGCTTTGATCCTAGCGTGGCGGAGGGGTGCAGGTAGGTAGGAGGCGAAATCTCCGCGCGCACCCCAGTGTTTGAACCTCAAGGGTCTGCCGGAACCTGAAATCCGACATTTGGCGTGCCAGGTAGGGGTGCGCCGGAATTCGTGTTCCACCGCCCCGTTCTCCTCCGTGCATCGCGCTCATGTCTGATGCACGTCAAGCCCGCGCGGAGCGCCGGGCCGCCCTCGCTTCCCGCGTCGCCCAGACAGCCCCTGTCGGCAGGCGTCCTCGCCGTTCCCCGTCACCTGCCATCAATGCCGCCACCAGCCCGGCGGGGGACGAGCAGCAGGCATCGTCTCATCATCCATCCGTGCGCCAAGACGGCCGCACCGCAACTCCCTCGCTCGCCCCAGCTGGATCTTCGTCCCGCGCGCTCCGCGCGCCCATGGAGGCTCGGTCTGCACTCATCGCGGCGAATGAGCTCCTGCGCTACCGTCCCGTCGACGACGTCTACGAAGAATGGCTCGGCCGCATCGCCGAGCTTGTCCGCACCGCAGGGGGTTCTTCCGCGCCGTCTGTTCCGCTGCACCGCACCCCGCCCCGCGCGGGCGACGAGGCTCTGGTGGCGCCCCGGTCGCTTCCTCCTCAAGAAGACGCCCTGGCACCAAGGCGCGTGGCCCCTGGGCGGAACCCGCTCCGTCAGGTGCCAGCGCGGCAAGAACAGAGCTGCCAAGAAGTCCCTCGCCCGCCAGAAGCTGCCCGGGCACTCCCTGCTCCAGCACGTCGCGACCATCCTCCTGCTCCGGCGCGTGGGGACATGCAAGACTAGGATCTCCATCACCCAAGGCCTCCCGTGGCCACAGCGGGCTGCCGCGCCTACACCACCGAGCTGCGTAGCGTCGCGTGGCCAGGCAAGTTGAAGTCGGACATGCCTCCTCGCTACGACGGCACGGCCGACCCTGCGGAGTACCTCCAGCTCTACGAGCTGGGCATCGAAGCTGCCAACGGAGACGAGAAGGTCATGGCGAACTGGTTTCCCATGGCGTTCAAGGATGGGGCCCGCACCTGGCTCCTGAACCTGGCTCCAGGCACAATCTCCTCCTGGGAAGAGATGCGCACCCGCTTCATCGCCAACTTCCAAGGTACTCGCGACCGGCCACCCGCCATGAGAGACATGCGCCGCATCAAGCAACAACCCGGGGAGACCCTGCAGAAGTACATCCAACGCTTCAACAACACATGCCTCAAGATTCCCAAGGTGACTGAGGAGGCTATCATCTCAGCCTTCAGCGATGGCGTGCGCGACGTCAAGATGAAGGACGAGCTGGCGATGCATGAAGACCTGTGCACTTCTTTGGAGCTGTTCAACTTGGCGAACAAGTGCGCCAGGGCTAAGGAAGGGCGTCTCTCCCTCCTCGAGCTGCCTGCCGCAGACCCGGAAGAGAAGAAGCTCAAGGCCAAGGAAGTGAAGCGCAAGGGGGCTGCCATGCTCGCGGCAGAACTAGACATGAAGCAGGGCAGAGATCAGCCCGAACCTCCCAAGGGCAGCCGGTACTGCGTGTACCACGACCTCCACACCCACAACACCAGCGAATGCCAAGAACTCCGAGCCGTGCGTGAAGGAAGGATCGGCCGTCGCCCTAACCGTGGTGACCGGGGATACGGCCGAGGAGGAGGAAGGAACGCAGGACGCTGGGAAGACCGTGGCCTGAGCCAGGGTGGCGCGACCAACCTCGCGAGGATCGCTGGTAAGGCCCACCTCGCGAGGGAGGCTGGAGGGATCATCCTCGCGAGGATCACCCGCAAGGCACCGCAGGCCTCCCACCGCTGCCGCCGCAGCCAAGGAGAAACGAGGACCGCCACTAGGACGAGGAGGCTGGGGGCTTCCAGGAGCCACGCACGATCGCCTGCATCCTGGGCGGAGCTCAAGCCCCAGCCTCTCAGCGCATCTTCAAGCAGTTCGCCCGTGAAGTGAACGCAGTCCTCCCCAGGCTCGAAGCCATGCGCCCTCTCAGGTGGTCGGCGTGCGCTATCACATTCAGCTTAGCAGATCAACTCAAGTGTGCGGTTGCGGCCGGAGTCCTCCCGATGCTTTGTTCCCCAATCATCAGCAATGTGGTGGTCACCAAGACCCTCATCGATGGCGGGGCAGGGCTCAACGTCCTATCCGTAGAGACATTCAACAACCTCCAAGTGCCCTACAGCCAGCTTCAGCCAACCAAGCCCTTCTCCGGTATCACAGACGGCTCCACGATCCCGATTGGGCAGGTCCGCCTCCCTGTCACCTTCAGGGCACGCGACAACTAACGCACCGAGCTCATCGACTTCGACGTCGCTCACATCCGCCTGCCGTACAACGCCATCCTCGGGTACCCGGCACTGGCCAAGTTCATGGCCGTGACTCACCACGGCTACAACGTCCTCAAGATGCCAGGAAGCGGCGGAGTCATCACGGTGCCCTGTGAAGAGAAGGACGCGGTGTGTTCCCTGGAGCGAGCCTTTCAGGCCGCATCACTGGAAGACCCGGATCGCAGAAGCAGGAGGCTCCCCGAGGCCGCCCCCAAGAAGAAGAAGACATCGTCCGGCCTGGACCCTCAGGAGGCAGGCCCCTCTGGGCCTATGCCTGCCCAGGGGGAACCTCCTTCCATCGCATAGGAAAGCGCGCCCGGCGCCCTCCTCAGGCAGGGCTCAGGGGCTCTCCCCTGGAGGGCCACTGACCTAGCCAGGGTCACGAGGGAGGCTCTTGGGCACCACATGGAGGCGTGTTTCGAAGCACGTTTCCCTCAAGAAGGAGCAAGGCAAGGAGATCCAGACCCACAGGAGTTCGTCAGCGAGGCCATTCAGGAGCTACAGGAGTCCAGAGTCATGAGAGGCGCCCGCCGCCTACCAGCAGTGGCTCCGCATCCAGGCGAGGATGGCGGGCTGCGCGTCTGCATCGACGTACCAGGGCTCAACTGAGTTGCCTCCCTGGGGCGCCTCTGGCCCTCACGAGTGGGGCGCTGCGGAGGTCCACCCCATAGCTATGTTCGCATGCCTTACGGCTTGCCGAGCGCGGCTGACACACACCAGCGCCTCATGAGGGGCATCACGGAGGCACAAGAGGCCAGGTGCTCCGCAGCCCTGCCAGAGATGGAGATGGCCCGCGAGGAACCACCCGCGCCTCCAGAGCCTCCCGAGGCCCCTGGGCCTGGGGGCTCATGAGGATCGGCTTCCGCAGCCCACCGGGCCGGCTACACCAACACCCCTTCGTCTTCAGCGTCATCAGGTGACATCTTTCAAGTTTCACTTCCGGCTGGGAGCGCCCAAGGGCTGTATTATTCCCAGGCCGCGTGGGTCCGTCCCTGCGGCGTGTACCCCTTTTATTTCACGTCGTTATCTTACCTTGTTGGGGGCGCTCCTCGGGCTGCATGATCCCCAAGCCGCTCGGGCCAGGCCCAGCAGCATGTACCCCATTTGCGTTCATTTCCGGTTATGCGTTAGAACCGCCAGGCTTGATTATTTGATGCCGCTCCGCGGCGCCTCTTCTTCTCCATGCTGACCACTTGCACGTTAAAGGGGGGGGGGTACCTGAGCATCATGACTCAGGGCTCTTACTGGCTCTCCAGCCCTCACCCTCTGGCCTTGACCACGGCATCGCGACCTGGCATACCAACGACGGATGAGACCAGCTCGAGGGCCGGGACCCGAGGACGTAGAGTGCAGGCATCTAACCGAACTTGCAGGGACACAACACAAGATAAGGCCCAGTGCCAGGCGCAACCCCCCTAGAGGTAGGGCCCCGTGAGTCCCGTGCTGGCTCACGGGTGCCCAGAAACACCTCGCCAGGCCCTACCGTGCCAGCCACGTGTCAGGGCGGGGCTGTACACGCCCCGGGGGCTCCTCCCGGAGGGGGCCCCCTCCCACTTACCAGTGGAAGCACCATGATCCACGCTGGCTGACGACACTGCCGAGGAGCGGCTATGCCCGTACACATACGGAAGCGCTATGCTCCGCGCTGGTGATAAACAACTGAGGGTGGCCTCCGGGCCGCATCAACCTCAGGGAGCCCAGAGCTCAGTGTCTAGCCTCATCACAACGCCTCCCCTCGGGAGTGCCACGCGAGGGGGCTGGGCACGGGGGCTACACCTGGGTCACGCCCAGACGCACACCGCCCAGCCAGGTCCCCACGAGCCTGGTTCGTCGCGTGCCTCTCCCCGAGCGGAGCCGAGGTATGAAGGCTGTTTGAGCGTCAAGGGGGACTCCTAAGCATCGCGACTCAGGAGCCTAACTAGTCATGTAGCCCCTCACTCCTTGGTCTCGTCCTGATTTCCGGTCGGGGCTATTGCTGGGTGAGCTACGCGCGGGGCCGGGTTCTGTAGACGTAGAACGGTGGATCCACCCACATCATACCTCCCTACTTGTTGTTCGTGCGCCAAGGGGGACTCCTGAGCATCGCGACTCAGGAGCCTAACTTGTCACGTAGCCCCTCACTTCTTGGTCCCATCCTGGTTTCCGGTCGGGGCTATTGCTGGGTGAGGTACGCGCGGGGCCGGGCCCTGCCAGCGTAGAACATAAGCAAGTAGGAAGGAAAAGCGAAAATTTCAAAGGAATTCGATAGCAAATATTACAGTCCACACTGTTATCCCAATATCAAACGCAAGTTTAAACGCCTCCCCGAGGCATGATACATGTGCAGGAATTAAAAGCAGGACAGGAGCCACGATGGAGTCACTTGGCAGCGGGGGAGCGGCGCGGAGTGGGTTCGCCTCACGGAATAGAGGGGTCGGCAGCGCCTTGCTCCGGCTTGGTGCTGAAGGCCCGGAACTTCCCCAGCAGAGCCTCTGCGCGACCCTTCACGGCCTCGGCAGCAGCCGCGGCACGCTCGCCACTCCCAGGCTCCAGCAGGCTGTCGAGGTCGAAACCAGGATCGCGAAGGTGGATGTGGGTGAGGACCCGCGTCAGCGCTGCAGAAGACAGAACACGTGCCTCGGCCTCGGCCGTGGGGCCAAGGCCAAGGGCGACATCTTCAAGAGCGTGGACCAAGAAGGGAACCAGCTTGGCGGGGCCGTCCTCGGCGCCGGCCAGCGGGCTCTCCAGCCCGCTATCGTAAAGCGTCCTCAGCGAGGAGCGAGCCTTCGCCTCCAGCTCCGTGAAGGCCACGCGGTCTTCGGCAAGGACCAGGGCCCAGCTCGGCCTTCCTCGCCCCCAATTCCTGCTCCAGCGCGCCTAGGCGGTCGCGGCGTTTCTTGAGCTTGGCCTCCCAGCTCTCGACGGCCGCCTCGCGAGCCTTCACGCCTTCTTCCTGCTCTTGGCGAAGACGGACCTCTTTCGCGAGCTGATCCCGCAGGCCCTGCAGCTCGTCCTCTAGTGCCTTGCAGCGACCACGGACATCGACACCTCTCCCAGGGCTGCATCGCGAGCAGCCTTCCCCTCAAGGACAGCCTGCTTCTCCTCGTCGCATGCCGTCGAGGCCTGGACCAGCGCCGCCCGAATCGAAGCGTCGGAGCGAACCCATCCAGAAGCCAGCTCCAAATGCCCGGCCACCAAGCGGGGGTCGGCGCCAAGAAGATCCTGCCGCAGTCGGTCCAGCTCAGCAACAGCACGATCCAGAACGGTAGAAGGAGTCGGAGAGACAGTGGCCGGTGGAGTAGGAGAAGGCGGCAGTGCAGCCGCAGCATCCTGAGGTGGAGTCTGTCGCGCCCCGACAGCTGTAGTGGCAGCGGCAGGCAAGAGCACCTCGGGAGCCACTTGGGCCGTGGGGGCTGAGCTCGCCCCAGCCGACTCAGCCAAACCTCGCGAGGACGACCGGGCAGGAGAAGCCTCTGCGTCGCGGTCACCTTCCTTCGTGGGCAGATGCGCCACCACGGATGGAACCTCGGGAGCCCCCTTCGGCTTCTTTGCTACGGGCGCCAACCTATCCAAAGATGCGGACGTCAAGCCTCGGAAGCAGAGCAATAGATAAAGACAAGAATC
This sequence comes from Triticum aestivum, assembly GCF_018294505.1. NCBI lineage: Eukaryota > Viridiplantae > Streptophyta > Magnoliopsida > Poales > Poaceae > Triticum > Triticum aestivum. The sequence continues at coordinate 65,892,331 of NC_057806.1, forward strand.
GAATGCTTACGGGTCGTCGCCAGTGAGCTCAAGCGGCCTCCGGCCAAATTTGAAGCCTGAAAGCCGGCTGGAAGGGTCAACCTCGGGAAGCTTGGAGGCGGAAGGTGCGTCTGCGGTTTGCCCCGGGGCCTGGGGAGACTCGCGGGAGATCAGCCCGGTCCTGTCCTTCTTCGGGATCGGGAGCGAGCTCTCGCCGTCCTGCTCGTCGTCGTCTTCGTCGCCATCCTCGTCGTCATCGTTCGGAGAGAGGCGGAGAACGTGGGACCTGCGCCGGGGGAGGGGAGCCCTTGACTCTCTGTCAGTCACCTCGGAGTCAGGCCCTTTTCCGCGCTCCCCTCCTTCTTCCTCTTCGCTAGAGTCGCCGGAGGGCACGTCCACCGGTCCCTCGGGAACCTCCAGGGGCACGGGCCCTTCCCCGTTGAAGACGGGCATGGACTTCACTACCCGCTCCCAGTCGTCGCGGAGGAACAAGGGCGTAGGGGCGCCCTCCAACCTCGCCATATTGCCCCCGACCAGAGATTGGAGAACCGCAGCCAGGTCTTCGTCGGCCCAGGCTGTGGGGCTCGGACGGGGCCTCCACATTGGAAGCGAGTACTGCCGAAGCGGAGCCAGCCGGTGCTCCAGGAACTCCCTCAGCACCGACGCGCCGGTCAGCTTCGCCGCCGCCATGTCGGTCGGCCTCAGATCCGTGTCCATCCTCTCCAACACCATCTTCACGCGGGGATCCATGAGCTCCGCCCGACCCCAGTCGCTGGAGCTCGTGGGCTGCTCCGTGGGCAAGATCGGCCGAGGGTGGATGCGCTCAGCATCCACCAAGACCCACTTGCTCCTGAAGCCCTCAATCCTCTTCCCAGAGTTCGAGATGGCAATGGCGCCACCGGACGCGACGAAGCTCGCGCACGCGGAAGCAGTCCCCTGAGAGGTCCGGAGGTAGAAGTAGTGGCGCGGCAGGGCCACTGAGGGCTGCACCCCAACATGTGCTTCGCAATAATAAGAAAAGATTGCCAGGAGGAGGACGGAGTTGGGATGAAGATGCAGAGCCTGTAGCTTGTAATGGCGGAGGACAGAGAAGAAGAACTCGGAGAAGGGAGGCACCAGGCCAGCAACAATGGCACTTACGAAGAGCGGATAGAAGGTGCTCCTTTTACCCTCAGGGGTGGCGGAGCCTGCCTTGAACACCTTCTCCCCGTCGATGCCCCACGCCATCGCCATCCGGCGCAACCGGGCAAGGCCCGCCTCCGACACGTTCGGCGAGTCCAGGGCAGACGAGGACCAAGCCGCGGCCGGGGGCTGACGAGGCGCCATGGCTCCCTAGGCTGCGCGGCCAGAGCAGATCTGGAAATCCCGGACGAAGGAAGGAGAGGCGCAAGAAAGGGGATCTGAGCAGCAACCGGAGAAAGCAAGAAGCAGGGCCTAGGCGGATGCCACTCCTTTATCAACTCGCGCGGTTGATGAGGCGCCCACGTCCAGTCAACCACCATGTGGCGCCCAAGGCCGCAGGCTGTTAGGGCCCGCGGCGCTTCGCTCTTGCCCTTCCGCCTCCCTCCACGGCCAAGTCCAGGCGCGCCTTGGGCCCGGGGGCTACTGTCGGTGTTCTGGGAATGGGGGTCCCTAGACTTGCCTGCCTGCGGCCTGCAGCGTGGCTCAAAGGGGGGCCCAGCATGGCCCATCTTCACCAATACAAACTCAAGACCCTCGCGAGGGGCCAAGCCTCGCGGGGCGGACGACACGGAGCTTCCTCAGGCACGGCATCATCAGGCTGGCTCGAGAGGAGGCGGAGAGATCAAGGCGGGGTACCTCGCGAGGTGCCCGTGATGCAAGCCATGACGACCCAGGTCGCCAGGCGGGTGCCAGCCCGCGCAGCGTCCTCGTTTCCTCTTTGGTGCAAAGGGGGCGAGCGCAGCCGCGGAGTACCGAGGCATCAGGCAAAGGTTGCCATTTCGATGCAACGAGACCAAGACCAGGAGGACAACGAGACGGAGGTCACCATGGAGCCCAAGACGGCGTCATCACCAGAGCTTTGCGCAGGCGAAGACTACTTTTGTCAGGATAGCTGATACTTGTTGTCCCCCTTCAAATTAGCCCGCCATTGTTGGCTCCCTTCCTGCTCAATATTTGGGAAGAGGACCAGGGCCTCTATAAACAGGACCAGCCACCCACAGAGCAAGGGGGTTGGGTGGCAGGAAGAAAGAGGCTCGTTAGAGAGGTTAGAAGCAGAGAGAGAGAGAGAGAGAGAGAGAGAGAGAGAGAGAGAGAGAGAGAGAGAGAGAGAGAGAGAGAGAAAAGGTGGCTAAACTCCTCCTAGCAGTTCATCGCCCTAGCCAAGAACAAACCCATGCGAGGCTGTTCTTCCTTTTATTGTTCATCATCATCAGCCCAAGAGGCAATCCACACACCACACACTGGAGTAGGGTATTACACCACAACGGTGGCCCGAACCAGTATAAACCCTGTGTCTCTTGTGATGTTCTTCCCATAGCTTTGATCCTAGCGTGGCGGAGGGGTGCAGGTAGGTAGGAGGCGAAATCTCCATGCGCACCCCAGTGTTCGAACCTCAAGGGTCTGCCGGAACCCGAAATCCGACAAAAGTATTATATGCCAAAATTGTTGACATTGAAAAAGGAAGACAACATAATGGTTTATGTTTGCTCATATTCACATAGAAGTTATATTGTCATATATCCTTCAACATGTGGTGCTTGCCCCCCATCCTTACTAGCCAAAAATTCCGCACCAAGTAGAGATACTACTTGTGCATCCAAAAACCCTTAAACCCAAATCTTATCTTCAAGATTCCACCATACCTACCTAAGGATTGAACAAGATCCTTCAAGTAAGTTGCCATCGGTGCAATAAGGCAATAAAAATTTCTTCTAAAAGTGTGAGATCATTTAGTGTAAGAGAAAATTGAGCGTTGTATGAACTTGTGATGGTGAAGAATAAAAGTGACTGACTGCATAATAAAGGTTGCCATCACAAGGGGTGATGTCTACTACACAACCTTCTTGTAGACGTTGTTGGGCCTCCAGGTGCAGAGGTTTGTAGGACAGTAGCAAATTTCCCTCAAGTGGATGACCGAAGGTTTATCAATCCGTGGGAGGCGTAGGATGAGGATGGTCTCTCTTAAGCAACCCTGCAACCAAATAACAAAGAGTCTCTTGTGTCCCCAACACACCCAATACAATGGTAAATTATATAGGTGCACTAGTTCGGCGAAGAGATGGTGATACAAGTGCAATATGGGTAGTAGATAATGGTTTTTGTAATCAAAAAATATAAAAATAGCAAGGTAGCAAGTGGTAAAAGTGAGCACAAATGGTATTACAATGCTAGGAAACAAGGCCTAGGGTTCATACTTTCACTTGTGCAAGTTCTCTCAACAATAATAACATAATTGGATCATATAACTATCTCTGAACATGCAACAAAGAGTCACTCCAAAGTCACTAATAGCGGAGAACAAACGAAGAGATTATTGTAGGGTACGAAACCACCTCAAAGTTATTCTTTCCGATCAATCCGTTGGGCTATTCCTGTAAGTGTCACAAACAGCCCTAGAGTTCATAGTAAAATAACACCTTAATACGCAAATCAACCAAAACCCTAATGTCACCTCAAGTATCTGTGGGTATGATTATACGATATGCATCACACAATCTCAGATTCATCTATTCAACAACCACAAAGAACTTCAAAGAGTGCCCCGAAGTTTCTACCGGAGAGTCAAGACGAAAACGTGTGCCAACCCCTATGCATAAGTTCATGAGGTCACAGAACTCGCAAGTTGATCACCAAAACATACATCAAGTGGATCATGTGATATCCCATTGTCACCACAGATAAGCACATGCAAGACATACACCAAGTGTTCTCAAATCCTTAAAGACTCAATCCGATAAGATAACTTCAAAGGGAAAACTCAATTCATCGCAAGAGAGTAGAGGGGGAGAAACATCATACGATCCAACTATAATAGCAAAGCTCGCGATACATCAAGATCGTTCCAAATCAAGAACACGAAAGAGAGAGAGAGAGAGAGAGAGAGAGAGAGAGAGGAGAGAGAGATCAAACACATAGCTACTGGTACATACCCTCAGCCTCGAGGGTGAACTACTCCCTCCTCGACATGGAGAGCGCCGGGATGATGAGGATGGCCACCGGAGAGGGATCCCCCCCTCCGGCAGGGTGCCTGAATGGGTCTAGATTGGTTTTCGGTGGCTACGGAGGCTTCTAGCGGCGGAACTCCTGATCTAGGTTATTTTCTATAGGTTTCCGTATTTATAGGAATTTTTGGCGTAGGTCTCACGTCAAGAAGGTGCCCGAGTCGTCCACGAGGTAGGCCCATGTGCCTGGGGGTGGGCGCTCCCCCACCCTCATGGACGGCTCGGGACTCTCCTGGCCCAACTCTTTTCCTCCGGGGTCTTCTTTTGGTCCATAAAAAATCATCAAAAATTGGCACGTCAATTGGACTCCGTTTGGTATTCTTTTTCTGTAGAACTCAAAAACAAGGAAAAACAGAACTGGCACTGGGCTCTAGGTTAATAGGTTAGTCCCAAAAATCTAAAATAGCATATCAATGCATATAAAACATCCTAGATGGATAATATAATAGCATGGAACAATAAAAAATTGTAGATATGTTGGAGACGTATCAAGCACCCCCAAGCTTAATTCCTGCTCGTCCTCGAGTAGGTAAATGATAAAACATTTTTTTTGATGTGGAATGCTACCTAACATAATTATCAATGTAATTTTCTTTATTGTGGCAAGAATATTCAGATCCATAAGATTCAAGATAAAAGTTTAGTATTGACATAAAAATAATAATACTTCAAGCATACTAACCAAGCAATTATGTCTTATCAAAATAACATAGCCAAAGAAAGCTTATCCCTACAAAATCATATAGTTTGGCCATGCTTCATTTTCGTCACACAAAATGCTCCCATCATGCACAACCCCAATGACAAGCCCAGCAATTGGTTCATACTTTTAAACGCGCTTCACCCTTTTCAACCCTTACGCAATACATGGGCGCAAGCCATGGACATAGCACTATGGGTGGAAAAGAGTATGATGATAGGGGTTATGTGAGAAGATAAAAGGAAGAAAGTCTCACATTGACGCGGCTAATCAATGGGCTATGGAGATGCCCATCAATTGATGTCAATGCGAGGAGTAGGATTGCCATGCAACGGATGCACTAGAGCTATAGATATATGAAAGCTCATCAAAAGAAACTAAGTGGGTGTGCATCCAACTTGCTTGCTCACGAAGACCTAGGGAATTTTGAGGAAGCCCGTCATTGGAATATACAAGCCAAGTTCTAATGAAAAATTCTCACTAGTATATGAAAGTGACAACATAAGAGACTCTCTATCATGAAGATCGTGGTGCTACTTTGCAGCACAAGTGTGGAAAAAGGATAGTAACATTGTCCCTTCTCTCTTTTTCTCTCATTTTTTATTTGGGCCTTCTCCTTTTTTTGGCCTCTTTTTCGTCTGGAGTATCATCCCGACTTATGGGGGAATCATAGTCTCCATCATCCTTTCATCACATGGGACAATGCTCTAATAATGTTGATCATCACACTTTTATTTACTTACAACTCAAGAATTACAACTCGATACTTAGAACAAAATATGACTCTATGTGAATGCATCTGGCGGTGTACCGGGATATGCAGTGAATCAAGAGTGACATGTATGAAAAATTAGCATGGTGGCTTTGCCACAAATACGATGTCAACTACATGATCATGCAAGCCAATATGACAATGATGATGCGTGTCATAATAAACGGAACAGTGTAAAGTTGCATGGCAATATATCTTGGAATGGCTATGGAAATGCCATAATAGGTAGGTATGGTGGCTGTTTTTAGGAAGATATAAGGAAGTTTATGTGTGATGGAGCATATCCTATCACGGGGTTTGGATGCACCGGCGAAGTTTGCACCAACTCTCAAGGCGAGAGAGGGCAATGCACGGTACCGAAGAGGCTAGCAATGTTGGAAGGGTGAGAGTGCATAATATCCATGGACTCACATTAGTCATAAAGAACTCATATACTTATTGCAAAAAATTATTAGCCCTCGAAGCAAAGTACTACTACGCATGCCCCTAGGGGGATAGATTGGTAGGAAAAGACCATCGCCCGTCCCCGACCGCCACTCATAAGGAAAGCAATCAAAGAACACCCAACGCTTCAAATTTGTCACACAATGTTTACCATACGTGCATGCTACATGCCTTGCCAACCTCAACACAAGTATTTCTCAATTTCACAATTACTAAACTAGCACAACTCTAATATTAACACCTTTATATCTCAAAACAATTATCAAGTATCAAAGTTCTCATAGTATTCAATTCACTTTATATGAAAGTTTTTATTATATCCCTCTTGGATGCCCATCATATTAGGACTAAATTCATAACCAAAGCAAGTTACCATGCTTTTTAGGGCTCTCAAAATAATGTAAGTGAACCATGAGAGTTCATCTATTTCTTCAAAATAAAACTACCATCATGCTCTAATAAGATATAAGTGAAGCACTAGAGCAAATGACAAACTACTCCAAAAGATATAAGTGAAGATCAATGAGTAGTCGAATAATTATGCAACTATGTGAAGACTCTCTAACATTTAATAATTTCAGATCTTGGTATATTATTCAAACAGCAAGCAAAACTAAATAAAATAAAATTACGCTCCAAGCAAAACACATATCATGTGGTGAATAAAAATACAGATCCAAGTAAAGTTACCGACGAACGAAGACGAAAGAGGGGATGCCTTCTGGGGCATCCCCAAACTTAGGCTCTTGGTTGTCCTTGAATATTACCTCGGGGTGGCTTGGGCATCCCCCAAGATTAGTCTCTTGCCACTCCTTATTCCATAGTCCATCGAATCTTTACCCAAAACTTGAAACTTCACAACACAAACCTTAACAGAAAACTCGTAAGCTCCGTTAGTATAAGAAAATAAATCACCACTTAGGTACTATTGTGAACTCGTTCTAAATTCATATTGGTGTAATATATACTGTATTCCAACTCATCTATGGTTCACACCCTCCGATACTACTCATAGATTCATCAAAATAAGCAAGCAACACATAGAAAACAGAATCTGTCAAAAACAGAACAGTCTGTAGTAATCTGGATCAAACGTATACTTATAGAACCCCAAAAATTCTAAAATAAATTTCTGGACGTGAGTAATTTACCTATTAATCATCTTCAAAAAGAATTAACTAAATATATATCTCCAATAAATAATGGCGTCAAAACTCGTGAGCGCTAAACTTTCTGTTTTTTTACAGCAAGATCGCAAAGACGTCACCCAAGTCTTCCCAAAGGTTCTACTTGTCACAAACACTAATTAAAACATGAAACCACTTCCAAACATAGGCTAGATTAATTATTTATTACTAAACAGGAACAAAAATCAAGGAACAAAAATAAAATTGGTTGCCTCCCAACAAGCGCTATCGTTTAACGCCCCTAGCTAGGCATGATGATTTCAATGATGCTCACATAAAAGGTAAGAATTGAAACATAAAGAGAGAATCATGAAGAATATGACTAGAAAATTTAAGTCCAACCCACTTCCTATGCATAGGGATTTTGTGAGAAAACAACTTATGGGAACAATAATCAACTAGCATAGGAAGGAAGAACAAGCATAACTTTAAAACTTTAAGCACATAGAGAGGAAACTTGATATTATTGCAATTCCTACAAGCATATATTCCTCCCTCATAATAAATTTCAGTAGCATCATTAATAAATTCAACAATATAACCATCACATAAGGCATTCTTTTCATGATCTACAAGCATAGAAAATTTAGTACTCTCCACATAAGCAAGATTCTTCTCATTCGGAATAGTGGGAGTATCATAAGAAACTCGAATACTATAAATTGTTTCCACATTAAAAGGGTAATGTTCAGAAAAAGGGTAATCATAATCATGAAAACTTTTATAAATATAATCATCACTAGTTTTTGTAGCATAAGTATCATCACAATAATTATCATAATTAGCAACTTTGTTCTCATCATAATCGTTTGAAACCTCTTCCAAGATAGTGGAATCATTACTAAATAAAGTCACGACCTCTCCAAATCCACTTTCATAATTGCCACAATAAGATTCAAAACCCTCCAAAATAGGGGGATCATTACTTCCTAAAGTTGACACTCTTCCAAACCCACTTTCATCAATATAACCATCATAAATAGGAGGCATGCTATCATCATAATAAATTTTCATATCAAAACTTGGGAGGTTAAATATAACATCTGCATGAAACATAGCATCCCCAAGCTTGGGACAAACATTAATTACAGCAAATACATTCTCAAGCATGTCATTCTCATCAAACATAGCATCCCCAAGCTTGGGCCTTTTCATATCATAAGCATAATCACTCTCATCATTAATAGTATGGATAGAACCAATAGTATAACAATTATCATCATCACAATGAGTAATAGGAGCAACATCATTTGGGAGGGATACATTTTTACCTTTGCTTCTCCATCTTTTCTTTCTCTTCTTCACATCATGTGTGGGTTTAACCCTCTTTTTGGAGCTCCTTATTAATGGGATTGGTTGCATAGAAAGCTCTTCCTCGTTACTTGATTCATCATAAGAAATAATAGGAGGATATTGGGAAGTCTCTTCCCTTTCATTAGTATTCTCTTCATCTTCTATTTGTTTTCTTGTCTTTATGTAATTGGAAATATAAGGATTTTCAATGCAATTCACCGCACAATACATAAAAAAAATTTCTAGATCAAAATCAAGAAATTTATCAAGATTAAATTTTGGAATACCCTCAGTTGTACGTTTCATTTGTTCATACCCCAAAAGAATACTAAGCTCTTTATCATGCTCAAGGGTAATTGTCGGTGTCAAAACCGGCGGATCTCGGGTAGGGGGTCCCGAACTGTGCGTCTAGGCCGGATGGTAACAGGAGGCAAGGAACACGAAGTTTTACCCAGGTTCATGCCCTCTCGATGGAGGTAAAACCCTATGTCCTGCTTGATTAATATTGATGATATGGGTAGTACAAGAGTAGATCTACCACGAGATCGAAGAGGCTAAAACCTAGAAGCTAGCCTATGGTATGATTGTTGTTCTGTATGTTGTCCTACGGACTAAAACCCTCCGGTTTATATAGACACCGGAGAGGGTTAGGGTTACACAAAGTCGGTTACAATGGTAGGAGATCTACATATCCGTATCGCCAAGCTTGCCTTCCACGCCAAGGAAAGTCCCTTCCGGACACGGGACAAAGTCTTCAATCTTGTATCTTCATAGTCCCGGAGTCCGGCTGAAGGTATAGTCCGGCCATCCAGACACCCCCCTAATCCAGGACTCCCTCAGTAGCCCCTGAACCAGGCTTCAATGACGACGAGTCTGGCGCGTAGATTGTCTTCGGCATTGCAAGGCGGGTTCCTCCTCCAAGTACTTCATAGAAGATTTTGAACACAAAGATAGTGTCCGGCTCTGCAAAATAAGTTTCCACATATTGTCATAGAGAGAATAATATTTACACAAATCTAATCTGCTGACGTATTCCGTAGTGCGACACACCACGACCAAGCCTTTATCCGAGTCGTTTTATTATCCCACCTCAGCGCGTCATGCGAGGCGGTTTCCTTGGCACGTCTTATTAAAGAAGAGATCGTGTCCCCTTATTCCGGGATTCTCATCAATACGGGCGTGGGTAACCCAATCGCTTCTAGGACTCCTAGATAATAGGTAAGTCCAAACGGACACGGAGAGGACGCTTGATATTCACCCTCTTTAGAAAGGGACAAGGCTTTTATTTTTCCCTCCCATGCTCAATCGAATCCTTCCCCCACCTCAAGCTCGAATGCCCAAAGTTCAGGTAGGTGCTCTGAACCTTCAGTCATGTCCGGATCTAGCCTTCAAGGCCGATGGGTGCCTTCCTCCGTCACGGAAGAAGACATCAAAAAATTGAGGGAGGCCAGATATCTGACCGCCGAGATTTTGCATCAGCTGCCTCCCCGAGGGTAGGCCGTTCCCACCCCCGAACCCAACGAGAACGTCGTGTTCATATCCCACTTCCTCCGAGGTCTAGGTCTTGCTCTGAATCCTTTCGTCAGGGGTTTGATGTTTTACTACGGGCTAGACTTCCATGATCTAGCTCCAGACTCCTTTCTTCATATCACGACATTTATTTTCGTGTGCGAGGCCTTCCTCCGGGTTACCCCTCACTTTGGCCTATGGCTCAAGACGTTTGAAGTGAAGCCGAAGATGATCGAGGGGCAACATGCAGCGTGTGGAGGTGCCTCAATACGCAAGATGATGGGAGCTCCGTGGCCCAAAGGTTCCATCCCAGAGGTGTCTGAATTGTGGCAACAGGAGTGGTTCTACATCATGGCTCCTAGAAGTGCCAAGTGGGCGGCCGCCCCTGTTTTCCGCTCGGGCCCTCCACCACAATGGATGTCATGGATCAGCAGAGGTCTGAGCTGGGGTCCATCCAAGGATGTGTCTATACTGCAAAGCCGCATTCGATATCTCTTCAATGGAGATTTCAGTTTGGTTGTGGTAATACAAGTTATGTTGGTTCGTCAAGTCCAGCCTTGCAAATGCCGGCCTCTTCGCCTGTGGGAGTTCAATCCCGAGGGACCGCGTGTCATTCAAAATTTTCTCGGCGTGACGCACGAGGATATGTACAAGTCATTCTTCGGCCCTCAGGTGGAGTGTCCGGAAATCACCGAGGACGTGGGACTGAGCAGTAACCGCACCTCCGAACAGGTAAGGCATCTTCTGGCCGAACATACTATCTCTCCTTTGTTACGAAGTTATTTCTGAGAGTTTGCTTTTTGACCAGGACTTGCTAACAAAGGCGAAGTTGATTCGGTGTTCGGCCCCCCTCCCTGAGGGTTTGGAAAATCCGGTGTTGGAAAAGATGCTCCAGACCGCACCTTTCTCGGAGCCCTTGAAGGAAGATACTGTGGTGGATAATGCGGGCGGACGCGGGCCCCCAACGCTGCCCATTCTAACAGAGGGAGCGAGCGTCTCCATGAAGGAAGACGACCAGAAGAGGAAAAGGACTACGCCCGGGGATTCGGAAGCCGAAGCTTCCAAATGGGAGAAGAAGTCTCCCATAGAGGGTCCTACCTTGGGGGGCGCTATTGCCGCACAAAGTCCGTGGGGGGATCAATTCTCCCGCGAGTCATAAGTGACCCGAAATACTTTAATAGTATAGATATGCCATCTTTTTCTTCTGAGAAAACAACCACTGCATATATTTTTGCAGTTCGGGCTTTAGCCCCTCTCAAATGAGCTCGTCTTCGGGGGATCTTCTTCCAGAGATGATGGAGAGCGAAACGCCTCCTCCAGATTCCTCCGCTCCAGAAGCGGGCGACCCTGAAGTGTCGTCGCGGAGGGCCTCTCCGAGTCCGATGAGGCCAGAAGATAATCCCATTAACCCCTGAAGCTCCTAGTGTCCGGCTCCCGAAGAGAGCAGACAAAAGAGTCCGGCATCGTCTAGTGTGTGATCGGATGTTCTGAGGGAGTTGGTGGGGCGAGCGGCCATCTCAGATGAACACCGTGTGCTGGTGAATACGGTGATGGAGAGAATATCATCCGCTGAAAGCGGATTGCACGAAGCTTTTATGAGTCTACTGACAGGCTTTGAGGTACGTAAAAGAATGTATGATAGTCCTGCACATGCTAGGTGTGCCCTGTGTAGATAGTAGCCCCTGAGACTCTGGTTGTCGTCGGAAACAACGACGAACAGAGGATCATATTCCCAGGTAATAACCATACTGCATCTATGTGCAGGTGATGGAAGCTCCGGTGGCTAGCCGGACTAGCGAGTTTGCCCATTTAGAACGACAGTTGGATGCGGCAGACGCCGACATCGAGCTTGTTAACAAAAGGCTTGACGAGGCACAGGGTAAGTGTCATTATCTGGTAAGTGCCACATAGGAAGAGCAGCATGATTCCAGTATCTTTAATATGTTGTGACAGCAGATGGAGCTGCCACTGTTGAAGCCTTGCAAGTAGAACTTGCCCCCTAATCCAGGACTCCCTCAGTAATCAAGTTATCACAATTTGTGGACACGATTTGATCATGAAACAAATAGCATTGGAGCTTTAAATGACCATGTTCATTGAAAAGTTCACAAGGATGGCGATAAATATTGAATCTTTCAGCACAATCATCTAGCCTTTCTGGCAACCATTTAGTTTCCAAATACTTATGCCTCTTGCAAAATCTATCTTCCCTATTTGGTGTGTGCTTGCAAGCTCTATGTATTCCACAAAAGTTGACATGCTTATAAGAGACATTTTCAACTTGACTAGTGCAATCATCATTAGTACCATGGATATTCAAGGAATTCATTCTAACAACATTGCAATCATGCTCATAATTCGAATATTTAGTGCCAAACATTCTAATGCATTCTTCTTCTAGCACTTTGGCACAATTATCGGAATCCTTATTTTCATGAAAGATATTTAAAAGATGAAGCATATGAGGTGCTCTCAATTCCATTTTTTTTGTAGTTTTCTTTTATAGACTAAACTAGTGATAAAACAAGAAACAAAAAGATTCGATTGCAACATCTAAAGATATACCTTCAATCACTAAAATCCCAACAACGGCGCCAGAAAAGAACTTGATGTCTACTACACAACCTTCTTCTTGTAGACGTTGTTGGGCCTCCAAGTGCAGAGGTTTGTAGGAGAGTAGCAAATTTCCCTCAAGTGAATGACCTAAGGTTTATCAATCCGTGGGAGACGTAGGATGAAGATGGTATCTCTCAAGCAACCATGCAACCAAATAACAAAGAGTCTCTTGTGTCCCCAACACACCCAGTACAATGGTAAATTGTATAGGTGCACTAGTTCGGCGAAGTGATGGTGATACAAGTGCAATATGGATAGTAGATAATGGTTTTTGTAATTTGAAAATATAAAAATAGCAAAGTAGCAAGTGGTAAAAGTGAGCACAAACGGTATTGCAATGCTCGGAAACAAGGCCTAGGGTTCATACTTTCACTAGTGCAAGTTCTGTCAACAATAATAACATAATTGGATCATATAAATATCCCTCAACATGCAACAAAGAGTCACTCCAAGGTCACTAATAGCGGAGAACAAATGAAGAGATTATTGTAGGGTACGAAACCACCTCAAAGTTATTCTTTCCGATCAATCCGTTGGGCTATTCCTATAAGTGTCACAAATAGCCCTGGAGTTCGTAGTAAAATAACACCTTAAGACGCAAATCAACCAAAACCCTAATGTCACCTAGATACTCCAATGTCGCCTCAAGTATCCGTGGGTATGATTATATGATATGCATCACACAATCTCAGATTCATCTATTCAACCAACACAAAGAACTTCAAAGAGTGCCCCAAAGTTTCTACCAGAGTGTCAAGACAAAAATGTGTGCCAACCCCTATGCATAAGTTCACGAGGTCACGAAACACGCAAGTTGATCACCAAAACATACATCAAGTGGATCACGTGATATCCCATTGTCACCACAAATAAGCACATGCAAAACATACATCAAGTGTTCTCAAATCCTTAAAGACTCAATCCGATAAGATTACTTCAAAGGGAAAACTCAATTCATCACAAGAGAGTAGAGGGGGAGAAACATCATAAGATCCAACTATAATAGCAAAGCTCGTGATACATCAAGGTCGTTCCGAATCAAGAACACGAGAGAGAGAGAGAGATCAAACACATAGCTACTGGTACATACCCTCATCCCCGAGGGTGAACTACTCCCTCCTCGACGTGAGAGCGCCGGGATGATGAAGATGGCCACCGGAGAGGGATTCCCCCCTCCAGCAGGGTGCCGGAACGGGTCTAGATTGGTTTTTGGTGGCTACGGAGGCTTCTAGCAGCGAAACTCCTACTCTAGGTTATTTTTTGGAGGTTTCTATATTTATAGGAATTTTTGGCGTAGGTCTCATGTCAAGAAGGTGCCGAGTCGTCCATGAGGTAGGCCCACGCGCCTGGGGGGCGCGCTGTCCGTGTCAAAACCGGCGGATATTGGGTAGGGGATCCAGAACTGTGCGTCTAAGGCGGATGGTAACAGGAGGCGGGGGACGCAATGTTTACCCAGGTTCGATGGAGGTAATACCCTATGTCCTGCTTGATTGATCTTGATGATATGAGTATTACAAGAGTTGATCGACCACGAGATCGTAGAGGCTAAACCCTAGAAGCTAGCCTATGATTCTGATTGTTCTTGTCCTACGGACTAAACCCTCTGGTTTATATAGACACCGGAGGGGGCACAGAGTCGGTTACAAGGGAGGAGATCTACATATCCGAATTGCCAAGCTTGCCTTCCACGCAAAGGAGAGTCCCACCCGGACACGGGACAAAGTCTTCAATCTTGTATCTTCATAATCCAACAGTCCGGCTGTCCGAGGACCCCCTAATCCAGGACTCCCTTAGTAGCCCCTGAACCAGGCTTCAATGACGACGAGTCCGGCGCGCAGATTGTCTTCAGCATTGCAAGGCAGGTTCCTCCTCCAAATACTCCATAGAAGATTTTGAACACAAGGATAGTGTCTAGCTCTGCAAAACAAATTCCACATACCACCGTAGAGAGTATAATATTTCCACAAATCTAATCTGCTGACAACTTTTCATAACGTGACATCACGCCATGGCCCGGTCATTATTCGAACTGTTTTTCTCAACTAGCTACTGCACATATTGTGAGGCGGTTTTCTAGGCATGTCTTGTCGAAGCAGAGATCGTGTCCCCTTATCACGGGATTCTCATCAATACGGGTGTGGGTAACCTAACCGTGCTGAGGGAGTCCTGGATTAGGGGGTCTCCGGACAGCCGGACTATCTCCATTGGTCGGACCGTTAGACTATGAAGATACAAGATTGAAGACTTTGTCTCGTGTCCGGGTGGGCCTCTACTTGGCGTGGAAGGGAAGCTAGGCAATACGTATATGGATATCTCCTCCTTTGTAACCGACCTTGTGTAACCCTAACCCTCTCCGGTGACTATATAAACCAAAGGGTTTTAGTCCGTAGGACAACAATCACAACATACAATCATACCATAGGCTAGCTTCTAGGGTTTAGCCTCTCTGATCTCGTGGTAGATCTACTCTTGTAACACCCATATCTTCAATATTAATCAAGCAGGACGTAGGGTTTTGCCTCCATCAAGAGGGCCCGAACCTGGGTAAAACTTTGTGTCCCTTGCCTCCTGGTACCATCTGGCCTAGACGCACAGTTCGGGACCCCCTACCCGAGATCCGCCGGTTTTGACACCGACATTGGTGCTTTCATTGAGAGTTCATCTGTGTCGTCACTGTTAGGCTTGATGGCTCCTACTATCATCGATAGCGATGCGGTCCAGGGTGAGACTTTTCTCCCTAGACAGATCTTCGTATTCGGCAACTTTGCACTGCGGGCTAATTCGCTTAGCCATCTAGAGCAGATTGAAAGCTATGCCCCTGGCCATCAGGTCAGATTTGGAAGTTTGAATTACACGGCCAACATCTGTGGGGACTTGATTTTCGACGGATTCAAGCCACAGCTGGGCGCGACGCACTGTCGCGATGGGTATGACCTACCTCTGCCATCGGACGGTACCCCAGAGGCCGCGCCCACATCAGCTCCGACCCTTAGCTCGGAGCCAGCTGCGCTAATCGAGGACGGGTGGCTAGACACCTCCTCAGGGGCTGCAGTCTCAACGGCGATCGAGCCGAACACCAGCATCATCCTCTGCGCAGCCCGTGACTCCAAGGTGCCGGACTCTCCTCCGGACCCCGACCCATCCACACCCCTGCCAATCGAATCCGACTGGGCGCCGATAATGGAATTTACCGCTGCGGATAACTTTAAACACTCGCCCTTCGGTGACATTATGAATTCACTAAGGTCTCTCTCTCTGTCAGGAGAGCTCTGGCCGGATCATGGCCAAGAGGATTGGGATGCGGACGATGAAGAAATTCCACACCCACCCACCACCCAGTTTGTAGCCACTGTCGATGATTGAACCGACATGCTCGACTTCGACTCCGAAGACATCGACGATATGGACGACGATGTAGGAGACGAACATGAACCAGAACCTATAGGGCACTGGAATGCCACCTCGTCATATGACATATACATGGTGGATACACCCAATGAAGGCAACGGCGATGAGATAGCGGAGGATGACCCCTCCAAGAAGCAACCCAAGCGCCGACGTCAGCAGTGCCGCTCTAAGTCCCGCCAAAGCAAAAGTGGTGATACCGACACAGGAGATAATAACACTTCGGATAGCACCGAAGACAATGAAAACCCCCTCCAGCAAGAGTTAGATCAGGAGGATGAAGGAGCCAACTCTCCTGAGAGAGCGGTTGGCGGAGAGGAGGAGGATGACAATTACATGCCCCCCTCCGAAGACGAGGCAAGCCTCGGCGAGGAAGAATTCGCCATACCAGAGGATCCCGTCGAACAAGAGCGCTTCAAGCACAGGCTTATGGCCACGACAAATAGCCTGAAGAAAAAGCAGCAGCAGCTTCAAGATGATCAAGATCTGCTAGCTGACAAATGGACTAAAGTCCTCGCAGCCGAGGAATATAAACTTGAGCGTCCCTCCAAGAGTTACCCAAGGCGCAGGATACTACCCTGACTGGAGGAAGAAGCGTATGATACGGCTGACCGGCCACCTCGTGGCCACGATAGAGAGGCATTCCTGTCGAAAGCACAGCCTCCACCCCAACGCCATCCAAATAAAAAGGCATGGGGAGATACGCCAGACCTGCGAGACATATTGGAGGACAAAGCAAAGCACTCAAGATCGATCTACGGATCACGAGGGCGCACCACTCTACGAGACGGTAAACGTCATGCCGGATACAGTAAAAGCAAATCCGGCTAGGCCAAACATAGCGGGCAGGACCCATACGAGCTGCGTCGCGATATAGCCCAATACAGAGGCGCTGCACACCCCTTATGCTTCATAGACGAAGTAATGGAACATCAATTCCCAGAAGGTTTCAAACCTGTAAACGTTGAATCATACGACGGCACAACAGATCCCGCGGTATGGATTGAGGACTTCCTCCTCCACATCCACATGGCCCGCGGTGATGACTTACATGCCATCAAGTACCTCCCACTAAAACTCAAAGGACCAACACGGCATTGGCTTAATAGCTTGCCAGCGGACTCCATTAGCTATTGGGAAGATCTGGAAGCCGCATTCCTCGACAACTTTCAGGGCACTTATGTGGGACCACCAGACGCCGATGAGTTGAGCCACATAATTCAGCAGCCAGAAGAGTCGGCCAGGCAATTCTGGACTCGGTTCCTTACAAAGAAAAACCAAATCATCGACTGTCCAGATGCGGAAGCCTTAGCGGCTTTCAAGCACAACATACGAGACGAGTGGCTAGCCTGGCACCTTGGTCAGGAAAAGCCGAAATCTATGGCAGCCCTCATGACGCTCATGACCTGCTTTTGTGCGGGAGAAGACAGCTGGTTGGCTCGCAGTAACAACATATCAAAGAACCATGGTACCTCAGATACCAAGGACAACAACAGCAGGTCACGTCGCAACAAGCATAAGCACCGCATTAACAGTGAAAGTACTGAGGATACGGCAGTCAATGCCGGATTCAAAGGCTCTAAACCCGGTCAGCGGAAAAAGCCATTCAAACAAAGTACGCCGGGTCCATCCAGCTTGGACCGTATACTCGATCGCTCGTGTCAAATACACGGCACCCCAGACAAGCCAGACAATCACACCAACAGGGATTGTTGGGTGTTCAAGCAGGCCGGCAAGTTAATCACCGAAAACAAGGACAAGGGGCCACATAGCGATGACTAGGAAGAACCCCGGCAGCCGCACACCGAAGGACAGAAGAGGTTTCCCCCGCAATTGCGGACGGTGAACATGATATACGCAACCCACATCCCCAAGAGGGAGCGGAAGCGTGTGCTTAGGGACGTATATGTGCTGGAGTTAGTCGCCCCGAAGTTCAACCCTTGGTCCTCCTGTCCGATCACCTTCGATCGCAGGGACCATCCCACTAGTATTCGTCACGGCGGATTCGCCGCACTGGTCCTAGACCCAATCATTGATGGATTTCATCTCACTCGAGTCCTCATGGACGGCGGCAGCAGCCTGAACCTGCTTTATCAGGACACAGTGCTCAAAATGGGTATAGACCCCTCAAGGATCAAACCCACAAAGATGACCCTTAAAGGTGTCATTCCAGGCGTAGAGGCCCACTACACAGGCTCAATTACAATGGAAGTGGTCTTCGGATCCCCGTATAACTTCCGAAGCGAAGAGTTAATCTTCGATATAGTCCCGTTC
Organism: Triticum aestivum; assembly: GCF_018294505.1. Lineage (NCBI taxonomy): Eukaryota > Viridiplantae > Streptophyta > Magnoliopsida > Poales > Poaceae > Triticum > Triticum aestivum. The sequence continues at coordinate 65,910,694 of NC_057806.1, forward strand.
CGCAGTGATTATCACACGCTGCTCGGACGAACCGCATTCGCTAGTTTCAATGCGGTACCACATTATGCATACCTCAAGCTCAAGATGCCAGGACCTCACGGAGTTATTACAGTCAATGGAAGCACAGAGCGCTCTATTCGAACAAAGGAGCACACCGCGACCCTCGCAGCAGAAGCGCAAAGCAGCCTCTCAAGGCAATCTACCAGTTCGGCGTTTCAAAGCCCGGACACCTTCAAGCGCGCTCGGGGCAATCGGCAAAAAGACCGCCTGGCGCGATCTGAGCTCGCGTAGCAATACGACGGCCACCTCAATCCCAGCCCAACGATGTTGTTCGTGCCGCGCGTACATAATTACGCATTAAAAATACCGTGGGCACAGATGGGGAGGGGGAGGCACAACTATGACACGCCCCAAAACGCGGCCTAAACCACACCAGGGGCTTCCTGTTTGGTTATTTTTCTTTTTCTTTCAGGACTTCAATCTCTGGAACCACTGTCCGGCAGCTCTATTGCCGAACACATGATACAGCAACCAAGGAGGCCGACAACTATGGAATTCCTAGATGGATTACAGATTTCACATAATTCCTCAGCTCGCCCTTGGAAGGGACATAGTCCTACTCTTTTTCTCATTACACTATCTGTATCACTCTGCAATTTTTTAATATACAATGCATGACATTACGACTATTGTCGCATTTTTCTTATGTGTATACATATCTATGTGTTCATTAATGACGCCTAGAAACCGTACACTCTGGTACGGCCAATGCACCAGGGGCTTACATACCCATAATATGGTGTGAAAAGTCCGAACACTTTCACAAGTGCGGCACCCCGAACTTATAGCATTATATGCATCAGCTCCGAATCATGTCTTTGGTCAAATGTTGGGTTTTCCCGGCTCCTATGTTGGGTTTCCCCCCTCGATCCGGCTCCTATGTTTTGGTCATTTAGCAATCGCGTCCTTTTTCTCATCTATAGACGGGGTATTACTTACCCTTGTTATCCTCGAGCTGCCTCTTAGCAAGGCCGAGCTCTTTTTGGGACCCCTCGAGGCCTCCTTTAGTACGGCGACCTCCACAGTTAGTGCGGCGGACGCCAGCAGCGAAGCCTGCATATGCATATTGACATACTTATATTAGACTCCTGCAAATATTATTTGATCCTCTGTTCGGCTTTTCTTCACGAACACCGAACAAAGCATCAGGGGCTACTGTCTATGCAGTAACACTTCTACTACATTTTAAAACACTTACCTCGAAGCCTGTTAGAAGGCTAGTACAGGCTTCAGGCAATCCACTCTTGGCAGACTGAACCTTCTGGATCACCGCACTCATGATAGTGCGGTGCTCCTCCTTGATGGAAGCGTTGCGAAGCGCTTCCAACATAGTGTCCGGCACCTCTGGGTGGATAGAGGTTACCGGCACAGGCGTCTCACCCTCCTTAGAAGGGGACCGCCTGCCCGAGCTCAGATCTATTGGAGGGTCCGGCGCTGTGTTTGGCTTAGGGCTAAACTCGGAGCTCTCGGGGACCCCGTCCCCTCGGCTCCCGGAGTCCGGAAGGTCGCCTTGCGGCGCCTCCGGGACTGTCCCCCCTCGATCCGGTGCCTCTTGAGATAGCACCTCGGTGTCGTCGGCTCGATGAGGGGAGGTGGCTGTCGGGACTGGATCGCTATCCATGTCCGACGCACCCAGGGAGCCGTCCGAGGATACCTCGATATTGGCTCGGGGTGGCCTGCACAATTGAGTTTGGCGTTAGGGAAAGCAATGCGACAAATGAATCCTATGGGTTACTTTGGTATCCGAATACTTACGATCTCCCCTGGGGCTTGGCCCTGGGCAACCACTCGTCTTCACTTTCGTCGGCGGCGGTGGAGCTGTTCGGAAGGAGCGTCCTTCCCTTCTTGGACCCTCCGGCCTCCCCAGTTGGGGCGGCCTTCCTTTTCTTGTCTCCCCCAGTCAGTGGGGGAGCCTCTTCTTCCTCTTCCTCGTCATTGGGGGAAGAGTGCGCTGCAGACTCGTCGGACGGTGAGTCCGACGACGCCTGGCATCGGGAACTCTTTCGAGCTCCCTTGGCCTTCTGGGTCTTCTCCGGCACCTTATAAGGGGCCGGAGTCAACATCTTCGCCAGAAGGGCGTCTGTAGGGCCTTCGGGCAAGGGAGCCGGATAGTCGATTTGTCCGGCCATCTTCTGCCAGTCCTGTTAACGGCACGGGAGTTTAGATCCCGCATAGAATCAATCTATATAGAAAACAAGTATCCTATGAAAGGAAAAACAACTTACCGCACTAGCGTGGCGCTTCGCGCTGAATCCGCGATCCTTAGTATTGGGGGAGGGACCGCGGCGCCCTTGAACAGCACCCTCCAGGCATCTTCGTGAGTCATGTCGAAGAGCCTGTTCAGAGTTTGGTGCTGCGCCGGATTGAACTCCCACAAGGTAAACTCCCGTTGTTGGCACGGGAGTATCCGGCGAACGGGCATAACCTGGACTATGTTGACAAGCTTGAGCTTCTTATCCACCATGTTCTGAATACATCACTGGAGTCCGGTCAGCTCTTTCTTATTACCCCAGGACAGGCCCTTCTCTTTCCAGGAGGTGAGCCGCATGGGGATGCCAGATCGGAACTCGGGGGCCGCTACCCATGCGGGGTCGCACGGCTCGGTGATATAGAACCACCCCGATTGACACCCCTTTATGATGTCCACGAAGGTGCCCTCGAACCATGTGATGTTGGGCATCTTGCCCACCATGGCGCCTCCGCACTCTGCCTGGCGGCCGCTCACTACCTTCGGCTTGACATTGAAGGTCTTCAACCATAAGCCGAAGTGGGGCTTGATGCGGAGGAAGGCCTCGCACACGATGATGAACGCCGAGATATTGAGGATGAAGTTCGGGGCCAGATCATGAAAATCCAGGACGTAATAAAACATGAGTCCCGGGACGAAGGGATGGAGAGGCAATCCCAGTCCACGGTGGAAATGGGTGAGGAATACCACCCTCTCACGGGGCTCTGGGTGGGGATGAGTTGTCCCTCATCTTGGAGCCGGTGCGCGATATCGTCATGCAGGTATCCGGCTCTCCTCAGTTTCTTGACGTCTCCCTCTACGGTGAAATGTGGAACTTATTTTGTAGGGTCGGACACTATCCTCATATTCAAATTCTTCTGTGATGTATTCGGAGAAGGAACCCACCTTGCAATGCCGAAGACAACTGCGCGCCGGACTCGTCGTCATTGAAGCCTGGTTCAGGGGCTACTGAGGGAGTCCTGGATTAGGGGGTCTCCGGACAGCCGGACTATCTCCATTGGCCGGACTGATAGAGTATGAAGATACAATATTGAAGACTTCGTCTCGTGTCCGGATGGAACTCGACTTGGCGTGGAAGGCAAGTTAGGCAATACGTATATGGATATCTCCTCCTTTGTAACTGCCCTTGTGTAACCCTAACCCTCTCCGGTGTCTATATAAACCGGAGGGCTTTAGTCCGTAGGACAACAATCACAACATACAATCATGCCATAGGCTAGCTTCTAGGGTTTAGCCTCTCTGATCTCGTGGTAGATCTACTCTTGTAACACCCATATCTTTAATATTAATCAAGCAAGACGTAGTGTTTTACCTCCATCAAGAGGGCCCGAACCTGGGTAAAACTTCGTGTCCCTTGCCTCCTGTTACCATCTGGCCTAGACGCATAGTTCGGGACCCCCTACCCGAGATCTGCCGGTTTTGACACCGACAAATAGCTTCGTGTTATTTTAGTACGAACTCTAGGATAGATTGATTGGAAAGAATAGCTTTGAGGTGGTTTCGTACCCTGCAAACAATTCCGTCTTATGTTCTCCACTAGATAGGAACTTTGGAGTGATTCTTCATTGCACATTGAGGGACGGTTATATGATCCAATTATATTAGCATTGTTCAGAGGTTGCACTAGTGAAAGTACGGACCCTAGGCCTCATTTTTAAGCATTGCAATACCGTTTTTGTGCCCGTTTACTATTTGCTACATTGCTGTTTTTATTTATTCAGATTATAAAATATATTTCTACCATCAATACTACACTTTTATCACCATCTCTTCGCCCAACTAGTGTACCTATACAATTTGCCATTGCATTGGGTGTGTTGGGGACACAAGAGATTTCTTGTATTTGGTTGCAGGGTTGTTTGAGATAGACCATCTTCATCCTACACCTCCAACGGATCGATAAACCTTAGGTCATCCACTTGAGGGAAAATAGCTACTATCCTACAAAACTCTGCGCTTGGAGGCCCAACTCGTGTCTACAAGAATAAAGTTGCATAGTAGACATCAATGTCACACTCAATGAACAATCATCAGTTTATGAAATGCCTGCTTCTCATCGCCCTGGCCCACCAAAAAACCCTCCCCCCTGACACATGATGCGATCCCTGCCCGGCGCTAGTTGCCCGCATTCATGCGGAGCTGGCTCCTTTGTCGTGCGTTGCATGCGTTGGGTCACTGACATGCAGGCCAGGTACACAACGGGCCCACACGTCATTGCAAGAACGACGCGGTGTCGTATGTTAGAGTCGAGGGCGCCGCTCGCTGCACGCCCGGCTGAACACGCCTCCTTGCCGCATTCAAACGTCTCCATGAAACCCGTGTGGAAGCTAAGAAACCCACTCCGGTCACACGTCCGTTCATGACCGTCCCTGCATTAAACGCAACGCCGGCCGAGCTCCTCCTGTCCGCCATCTATTTAATCTCCTATTTAAACGAGGCCAGACTGTGACGCCCGAGACCGGTGCACCAGGTGTCTCCCAATTATTCGCCATCATAGCCATGTCATTTGCTTGGGTGTCGCATCTTTGCCATGTCATCATGTGCATTGCATCATCATGTTTTTGAAACTTGCATCCATCCGGGTCTCCTAGTTCTACCCGTTGTCCGTTCTGAGCCCAGGCACACTTGCACGCACCCACGGCACCTCCGAAATATTATTTTATTAGTGGCATAAAAATGTTCTCAGAATGGGACAAAATTTGGCGTGCGGTCTTATTATAGTGTAGATAGACCGCTTGTCATGTTTCGTCGCATTCGGGGCTCGTTTGGTAGCCCAAACGTTAAACATATAGCGGCATTATAGCCGGTCATACGTCAGACGTTTTCGGTCTCCGGAAACTGTTGTCGGGCCTCACTTCTTCCCTCTCTTCTCAGCCCAACCTCCTCTACACAGTCCTTCTAGCCCACCTACCTACCCCCTCCGCTTCGGACCGTCCGAGGGTGATCGAACGGCTCCAAAACGGAGCTAATCCCCCTAACCTAGCCCCCCTTGATATATATAGCAGGTCTTCCCCTCCATTTTTGGTAAACCCTACCCCTCCTAGCCTCCTCCCACCTCCAGCCGTCGCATCTTCCTTGAACTCCGCGCCCAACCGCTGCCCCACCGCCACTTGTCACCAGCGTCGCTGCTTCCCTCCTCAAATTCCAGCGCAGCCACCTCATCCCCGTCGTATGTCACCTCCTAATTAGCCAAGATGCCGCCAGCCACCTCCCGCGGCCAATCAGGGCAGGCCATGGGTCCACCCAGCCGCCTCCCACCGCGCGGCCCACCGTGGGCTAAAGCGGGCCCAAACCCCGTCGCCACCGGGCTCTTCCCGCACCCTTGTGCCCTGCTCGATCCGGATCGGGAGGAGCCCGATCCCGAGATCCTCGCGCTGCATGACCTTCTCCTCCCCGCTCGCTAGCGACCAAGGCCACCGGAGCACTTCAGGACCTCGCCGGAGTCAAACCCTGTGCCGTCGAGGACGACCGCCTCCTCCCAGGTCGCTCGCACCTCGTTCCCCATGCTCACTTTTCTTCCCTCTCCCCCCCTCACCCGGTCTGTCTCCCTCTCTCTCATAGGCGCTACAGGGAGCACCACCGCCGGGCTCATCTTCGTCGGATTCGGCCTAGTCCCACTGGATCAAGGGTCCTGGATCCATTCCAGGCTTTGCTTCGGCTCGTCGGAGTTCCATCCTCGCCGGCCGCAGCGCCAAGCCCCTGTTACGCCGCCGCCCGCTTCCGTTGACCGCGCCAGGCCCAGCGCCCCCTTCCGGGCCACATGTCGTGACGCCCGGCCCAGCAGCCGCATCTAGAGGGCTTGCTGCTGGCCTCTGCACCAATCTGGGCCGAAGCCCAAGGTGAGCCATCCCGCCTTAAGCCTCGCCTCATGCGAGTTTTGCTATCATGCGCCTAATGCACTATTCTAGCCCAGTAGCAGATTCGGCCCAATATGTTTTTTTCCTGGTCTGGACGAATTTGTCCATTATTCAAGAGAACGGCTGATGGAGTCCTAGATTAGGGGGTATGCGGATAGCCGGATTATATACTTTGGCCGGACTGTTGGACTATGAAGATACAAGATTGAAGACTTCGTCCCATGTCCGGATGGGACTCTCCTTGGCGTGCATGGCAAGCTTGGTAATACGGATATGTAGATCTCCTTCCTTGTAACCGACTCTGTGTAACCCTAGCCCCCTCCAGTGTCTATATATACCAGAGGGTTTAGTCTGTAGGACCAAGAACAACAATCATACCATAGGCTAGCTTCTACGGCTTAGCCTCTTCGATCTCGTGGTAGATCAACTCTTGTACTACTCATATTATCAAGAACAATCAAGAAGGACGTAGGGTATTACCTCCATCAAGAGGGCCCGAACCTGGGTAAAACATTGTGTCCCCTGTCTCCTGTTACCATCCGCCTAGACGCACAGTTCGGGACCCCCTACCCGGGATCCGCCAGTTTTGACACCGACATTGGAGCTTTCATTGAGAGTTCCTCTGTGTCATCATCATTAGGCTTGATGGCTCCTTCGATCATCGATAGCGATGCAGTCCAGGGTGAGACTTTTCTCCCCGGACAGATCTTTGTATTCGGCGGCTTCGCACTGCAGGCCAACTCGCTTGGCCATCTGGAGCAAATCGAGAGTTACGCCCCTGGCCACCAGGTCATGTTTGGAAGCTTAAACTACACGGACGACATCCGCGGAGAGTTGATCTTCGAAGGATTCGAGCCCCTGCCGAGTGCGTCGCACGGTCACGATGAGCATGATTTAGCTCTACCATCGGACAGTGTTCAGGAGACCGCACCGGCAACCGCTCCGAACCTCAATTCGGAGCCAACTGCGCCACCCATGGACGGGTGGATAGACACCGCCACGGAGGCTGCATTCTCAGCGGCGATCGAGCCAAGTATCGACCTTACCCTTCACGAGAGCCGTGACTCCAAAATGCCGGATTCTTCCCCGACCACGGACTCCAAACCGCCTGCGCCCGTGCCTATCGAATCCGACTGGGCGCCGATCATGGAGTTCACCTCCGCGGATATCTTTCAGCACTCGCCCTTCGACGACATACTGAACTCATTAAGGTCTCTCTCCTTGTCAGGAGAGTCCTGGCCGAACTATGTTCGGCAGGATTGGGATGCGGATGACGAAGAAATTCGCCGCCCACCCACCACCCACTTAGTAGACACTATCGACGATTTGACTGACATGCTCGACTTCGACTCCGAAGAAATCGACGGTATGGACGACGATGCAGGAGACGAACAAGAACCATTGCCCACAGGGCACTGGACAACCACCTCATCATATGATATATACATGGTAGACACACCCAAAGAAGGCAATGGCGACGGGACAACGGAGGATGACCCCTCCAAGAAGCAACCCAAGCGCCGACGATAGCGGCGCCGCTCTAAGTCTCGCCAAGGCAAAAGTGGTGATACCGGCACAGGAGATAATAGCACTCCGGACAGTGCCGAAGATGACGACAATCCCCTCCAGCAAGATTTAGAGCAGGAGGATGGAGAAGCCAGCCCTCCCGAGAGAGCGGCAGATGGAGAGGCAGAGGATGATAATTACATGCCTCCCTCCGAAGACGAGGCAAGCCTCGACGATGACGAATTTGGCGTGCCTGACGATCCCGTCGAGCAAGAGCGCTTCAAGCGCCGGCTTATAGCCAGGGCAAATAGCCTTAAGAAAAAGCAACAGCAGCTTCAAGATGATCAAGACTTACTAGCTGACAGATGGACTGAAGTCCTTGCGGCCGAGGAATATGAACTCGAACGCCCCTCCAAGAGTTACCCAAAGCGCAGGTTGCTACCCCGACTGGAGGAGGAAGCATTAAAACCTACATCTCCGGCGTATGACGCGGCTGATCGGCCACCTTGTGGCTGCGACAGAGAGGCATTTCAGCCAAAAGCTCAACCCGCACCCTGACGCCACTCAAATAAAAATGTCAGGGCATGGGGAAACATGCTAGACCTGCGAGGCGTATTGGAGGGCAAAGCAAAACACGCAAGATCGATCTACGGATCACAAGGGCGCGCCACTACGCTAGATGATAACCGTCACGCCGGATACAGTAAAAGTAAATCCGGCCTGGCCGAACACAGCGGACAAGACTCATTTCAGCTGCGTCGCGACATAGCCCAGTACAGAGGCACCGCACGCCCCCTATGCTTCATAGACGAAGTAATGGATCACCAAAACCCAAAGGGTTTCAAACCCGTAAATATCGAATCATATGACGGTACAACAGATCCTGCGGTATGGATCGAGGACTTCCTCCTACACATCCACATGGCCCGCGGTGACGATCTACACGCCATTAAATACCTCCCACTCAAGTTCAAAGGACCAGCTCGGCATTGTCTCAACAGCCTGCCAGCAGAGTCCATTGACTGTTGGGAAGATCTGGAAGCCGGATTCCTCGACAACTTCCAGGGCACTTATGTGCGACCACCAGATGCCGATGACTTGAGCCACATAATTCAGCAGCCAGAGGAATCGGCCAGGCAATTCTGGACATGGTTCCTGACAAAGAAAAATCAAATCATCGACTGTCCGAATGTAGAGGCCCTAGCATCTTTTAAGCACAACATCCGCGACGAGTGGCTCGCTTGGCACCTTGGCCAGGAGAAGCCAAAATCTATGGCAGCCCTCACGACACTCATGACCCGCTTTTGCGTGAGAGAAGACAGCTGACTGGCTCACGGCTATAATATATCAAGGAACCATGGTACTTAGGATACCAAGGATAGCAATGGATGGTCACGTCGCAACAAACACAAGCGTCGCATCAACAGCGGCAATACCGAGGATACGACAGTCAATGCCGGATTCAGAGGCTCTAAACCCAGTCAGCGGAAAAAGCCATTCAAAAGAAGCACTTCGGGCCCGTCCAGTTTGGACCGTATACTCGATCGGTCGTGTCAAATACAAGGCACCCTCGACAAGCGAGCCAACCACACCAACAGGGAATGTTGGGTGTTCAAGCAGGCCAACAAGTTAAATGCCGAAAACAAAGATAAGGGGTTATAAGCGATGACGAGGAGGAGCCCCGGCCACCGAACACCGGAGGACAGAAGAGGTTCTCCCCACAAGTGCGGATGGTGAACATGATATACGCAACCCACATCCCCAAGAGGGAGCGAAAGCGTGCGCTAAGGGACATATATGCGTTGGAGCCAGTCGCCCCAAAGTTCAACCCATGGTCCTCCTGTCCGTTCACCTTCGATCGCAGGGACCACCCCACTAGTATCCGTCATGGCGGATTCACCGCACTGGTCCTAGACCCAATCATCGACAGATTTCACCTCACTCGAGTCCTTATGGACGGCAGCAGCAGCCTGAACCTGCTTTATCAGGACACAATGCGCAAAATGGGTATAGACCCCTCAAGGATCAAATCCACAAAAACGACCTTCAAAGGCGTCATACCAGGTGTAGTGGCCCATTGCACAGGCTCAGTCACAATGGAAGTGGTCTTCGGATCCCCGGATAACTTCCGAAGCAAGGAGTTAATCTTCGATATAGTCCCTTTCTGCAGTGGCTATCACGCACTGCTCGGGCGAACCGCCTTTGCGAGATTCAATGCGGTACCGCATTATGCATACCTCAAGCTCAAGATGCCAGTACCTCGGGGGGTCATCACATTCAATGGAAACACAAAGCGCTCTCTCCGCACGAAGGAGCACACTGCGGCCCTCGCAGCAGAAGCACAAAGCAGCCTCTTTAGGCAATCCACCAGTTTGGCGATTAAACACCCGAACACTGTCAAGCGTGCCCGAAGTAATCTGCAACAAGATCGCCTGGCACGTTCTGAGCGCGCATAGCAATGCGGCCCCCACCCCAGTCCCAGCCAAACGGTGAAATCCGCGCCATGCGTACATAATTACGCATTCAAAATACCATGGGCATAGGTGGGGGGCATGACTACGGCACGCCCCAAAACGCGGCTCAACCGCACTAGGGGCTTCCTGCTTTGTTATTTTTTCTCTCTTTCAGGACTTTACTCTCTAGAAACCCCATCCGGCAGTATGATTGCCGGATACACGATACAACAACCAGGGAGGCAGAAAGCTACGTCGCACCATGGAATTCCCAGTTGGTCTCTGATAACGAGTGAAATACCTGCTTTACATACCATTCCTCAGCTTACCCTTGGAGGGGACATGTCAAATAGTCCTACTTTTTGCTTATCGCACTACTTGTATCATTCTGCTTCGACACACCTTTTTGAATAAACAATGCATAGCACTAGACTATTGTCGGCGTTCTGGAAACGGGGGTCCCCAGACTTGCCTGCCTGCGGCGTGGCTCAAAGGAGGCCCAGCATGGCCTATCTTCATCAACGCAAGACTCAAGACCCTCGCGAGGGGTCAAGCCTCACGAGGCGGACGACACGGAGCTTCCTCAGGCACGGCCTCGTCAGACTGGCTCGCGAGGAGGCGGAGAGATCAAGGCGGGGTACCTCCCGAGGTGCCCGTGACGCAAGCCATGACGACTCAGGGCGCCAGGCGGGCGCCAGCGCGCGCAGCGTCCTTCTTTCCTCTTTGGTGCAAAGGGGGCAAGCGCAGCCGTGGAGTACCGAGGCATCAGGCAAAGGTTGCCATTTCGGTGCAACGAGACCAAGACCAGGAGGACTACGAGATGGAGGTCACCATGGAGCCCAGGACGGCGTCATCACTAGAGCTTTGCGCAGGCGAAGACTGCTTTTGTCAGGATAGTTGATGCTTGCTGTCCCCCTTCAAATTAGCCCGCCATTGTTGGCTCCCTTCCTGCTCGATATTTGGGAAGAGGACCAGGGCCTCTATAAATAGGACCAGCCGCCCACAGAGCAAAGGGGGGAAGGCGAAAAAGAGAGAGAGGGTCCTTCGTTCGGTTCGCAAGCAGAGAGAGTGAGTGAGAGAGAGAGAAGGGAGGCTGAGCTCCTCTTAGCAGTTCATCGCCCCAGCCAAGAACGGACCCTCGCGAGGCTGTTCTTCCTTGTATTGTTCATCATCATTAGCCCCAAGATTCAATCCACCAACCACACACTGGAGTAGGGTATTACACCACAACGGTGGCCCGAACCAGTATAAATCTTGCGTCCCTTGTGCAGTTATTTTAGTAGTTTAGATCTTTGCGAGACGGGGAGGTAGAAGGTGTAATCTCCGTGCGCACCCCAGTGTTCGAACCTTAAGGGTCTGTCGGAACCCGAAATCCGACAACTATTACCGCATTCTCTATTCTTTATATATACATATATATATATATATATATATATATATATGTTCATTCATGACATTCAGCACCCGTACACTCTGGTACGGCCAATACACCAGGGTCTTAAGCGTACCCCATAATACAACGTGAGAAGTGCGAACACTTTTGACAGTGCAGCACCCCGAACTTATAGCATTATATGCATCAGCTCCGAATCATGTCTTGGGTCAATAGTTGGGTTTTCTCGGCTCCCATGTTTTGGTACCTTACGTTCCGCTATATCGGCTAAGGTAGCTCTGGGAGAACTACTGCGATTGTGCCCCGGTTCATCTGGGCAAGCACCTCAGTAGAGAAAGCTAAAACTAGCTGTCATGATAAGCTGAGAGCTGGTCGCTGTTCAAGAGGTCTCGAGTCCCTAAAGACTTATGCCACTTAGGCAGAGGAGTCGGCTTTGTCCGGCTTAGGCGTGTATAGTGCCCCGAATTCGGCCTTCCGAATACTAGGGGCTTCGCCAAAATTTAAAATTGTAGTCTTCTATGGCTAAGTGAGAGTGATAAAGCATTATAGTCTAATTGCCTTGTTTGTTGCACTGAGCACCTCCCTCGAAGGACCCTACAATGGGAAAAAGAGTGCTCAAATTTATCCCGAACACCCCACACTCGTGGCATGGGGGCAGAAGCCGACGACTGGCCATCTCCCAGATTTGATAAACAGTCGCACAGAAGGTAATATTTTAAATTCAAACAAGCGTTGCATAGCGCACATGAACAAGTTTTCATAATACAGGATCACACGAGCAAGTTCATTCAAAAATGACATCCTTCGCACACTCGTCCGCCACAAGACGGGCACCCTTCAGGACACCCTTATAATACATTTCAGGGTGGTGATGCTCCTTGCCCTGCGGCGGCCCCTCCTTCACCAGCTTCTTTGTGTCCATCTTGGCCCAGTGCACCTTCGCACGGGAAAAATCCCGGCATGCACCTTTGATGCAGACCGACCGCTTTATTACTTCCAGCCGTAGGCAGGCATCCACAAGCCGCCTCGCCAGGCCGAAGTAGCTGTTGGGAAGGGAGTCGCCAGGCCACATCTTGACTATAAGGCCCCTCATGGCCTGTCGGCTGCCTTGTGTAGCTCGACCAGTTGCTTCAGCTGGTCACTCACAGGCATCGGGTGTTCGGTCCCAGTATACTGAGACCAGAACAACTTCTCCGTTGAGCTTCCCTCCTCGGCCTGGTAGTACTTTGCGGCATCTGACACGCTGCGGGGCAAATCTGCGAATGCACCTGGAGAGCTCCGGACTCGGGTAAGTAACAAGTAATTTACTTTCACATGCTTGCTTTGCATAATGAATGCCTTACCCGCCGCTATCTTCCTCATCGCCTCAATTTTCGGGAGGGTCTTTTGGGCTTCAGCCTTGGCACGCTTTGTGCTCTCGAGGGACGCGGCAAGCTCAGACTCTCGCGTCTTCGAGTCTAGCTCCAAAGTCTCGTGCTTATTCACGAGAGCCTGGAGCTCTTGCTGCACCTCGCCCTCCTGTGCCTCCTGTTTCTCCCGCTCGGTGCGCTCCTTGGCCGCTTTATTTTCGGCCTCGGACAACACTTGCTTCAGGGTCGCCACTTCGGTCGTGGCCCTTGGCACATCCATGATGATCCTATCATTTTGCAACCACATCTTTATATATATATATATATAGACAAGGTATTACTTACTTTTGTTCTCCTCGAGCTGCCTCTTGGCAAGGCTGAGCTCTTTCTCGGACCGCTCAATGTTCTGCTTCAGTGCGGCGACCTCCGCAGTCAGTACGGCAGAGGTCAGCAGCGAAGCCTGCATACGCATACAGACATACTTATATTAGACTCCTGTAGATATTATTTGATCCTCTATTCGGCTTTTCTTTGTGAACACCAAACAGAGCATCAGGGGCTACTGTCTGTGCGGTAATATTTTCCTATATTTTAAATACTTACCTCAAAGCATGTTAGAAGGCTGGCACAGGCTTCAGTCAGTCCGCTCTTGGCGGACTGAACCTTCTTGATCACCGCAGTCACAATAGTGCGGTGCTCTTCGTCGATGGAAGCGCCGCAAAGCGCTCCCAGTAGGTTGTCTAGTGCCACTGGATGGACAGAGGTCACCGGCACGGGAGGCTTGCCCCTCTTGGAAGGGGGGCGCCTCCCAGAGTCTGGAACCACTGGAGGTTCTGGCACGGTGTTCGGCTGAGGGCCGAACTTGGAGCCCTTGGGAGTCTTGCTCCCTTTGCGCCTCGAGTCCGGAAGGTCACCTTGAGGTGCCTCCTGGACTATCTCCCCTGGCTCGGTGCCCCTTGAGACAATACCTCGACATTGTCCGTAGGGCGAGGAGAGGAGGCGGTTGGAAGTGACTCACTATTCATAGTCGATGAGTCCAAGGAACCGCCCGATGAGGATACGTCGATACGGGCTCGGGGCGGACTGCATGATCATATTCGGTGTTAGGAAAAGCAGTGCAATAAAAGTATGCTATGAGTTATCTGGTATCCGAATACTTACGACTTCACCAGGGGCTTGGCCCTGAGTAACCACTCGTCTTCGCTGTCGGCGGTGGTGGTGTAACAGTCCGGAAGGAGAGTCCTTCCCTTCTTGGACCCTTTGGCCTCCCCGGTTGGGGCGGCCTTCCTTTTCTTGTCTCCCTCGGCTGGAGGGGGAGAATCTTCATCTTCCTCCTCCTTGTTTTCACGGGAGGAGTGCGTCTCGGAGTTATCAGACGATGACTCCGATACCACCTAGCGCTGAGAACTCTTTCGGGTTCCCGTGGCCTTCTTCTTAATCTTCTTCTCCGGCACCTCATAAGGAGCCGGGGTCCGCATCTCCGTCAGGAGAGCGTCTGCATGGTCTTCGGGCAGAGGGGCCGGGCAGTCAATCTGCTCCGATGTCTCCACCCAGTCTTGTCAAAGGCATGGGAGCTCAGATCCCTTACATGGTTAAACTATGGAAAATAAATACCCTACGAGATGTACAGAACTTACCGGATTCACAGGGCGCATCACGCTTAGCCCGCGGTCCTCGGTAAGGGGAGGGGGGACCTCAGCGCCCTTGAACAGCACCTTCCAAACGTCCTTATGCATCGTGTCGAAGAACTCGCGTAGAGTCTGGTGCTGGGCCGGGTCGAATTCCCATAAGTTGAAAGCCCGTTGTTGACACGGGAGGATCCGGCGGAAGAACATGACCTGGACTATGTTGACAAGCTTGAGTTTCTTGACTATCATGTTCCGGATACACTTCTGGAGTCCGTCCAGCTCTACTTATGAGCCCCAGGACAGGCCCTTCTCCTTCCAGGAAGTAAGCTGAGTGGGGATTCCGGATCGAAACTCATGGGCCGCCACCCAGTTGGTCTCGCGTGGCTCGGTGATGTAGAACCACCCGATTGCCACCCCTTTATGGTCTCCACGTAGGAGCCCTCGAGCCATGTAACGTTGGGCATTTTGCCCACCATGGCTCTGCCGCATTCCGCTTGTTGGCCGCCTACTACCTTCGGTTTGACATTGAAGGTCTTCAGCCATAGGCCAAAGTGGGGTCGGACGCGGAGGAAAGCCTCGCACACGACGATGAACGCCGAGATGTTGAGGATGAAATTCGGGGCCAGATCATGGAAGTCCAGCCCATAATAGAACATAAGGTCACGAACGAATGGATGGAGGGGAAACCCCAGTCCGCGGACGAAGTGGGTGAGGAAAACCACCCTTTCGTAAGGTTCCGGGGTAGGGACGGTCTGCCCCGCGGCTGGCAGCCGGTGCGCGATATTCGCGGCTAAGTATCCGGCCCCGCGTAGCTTTTTGATGTCTCCCTCCGTGACGGAGGAGACTATCCACTTGCCTCCCGCTCCGGACATGTTTGGAGAGAGTTGAGGAGAAGGATGTGGACTTGGGCGCTTGAGCTTGAGTGCGCGAGAATGGATGAGCAAGGAGGAAGAAGGCGTGGGAAGAAAAAGGTGAACACTTATCCCTTTATAAGGGTGGACGAAAACTATGCGCCCCCACCAGCCTGGTAAAAATTGCTTATCCCCCAAGCGCCGTAATTGATGGCGCGGTTGGGTTACCCACGTCCGTATTGATGGGAATCCCGTAATAAGGGGACACGATCTCTGCTTCGACAAGACGTGCCAAGGAAACTGCCTCGCGAAACACGCTGAGTTTGGTTGTGAAAGAGGATTCGAATGGTGACCTGGCTGTGGTGTGATGTCGCACTGCGAAACGCATTGGCAGATTAGATTTGTGGGAATATTATTCTCTCTACGGTTGTATGTGGAACTTGTTTTGCAGAGCCGGACACGATCCTCGTGTTGAAAATCTTCAATAAAGTATTCGGAGGAGGAACCCGCCTTGCAATGCCGAAGACAATCTGCGCGTCGGACTCATCGTCATTGAAGCCTGGTTCAGGGGCTACTGAGGGAGTCCTGGATTAGGGGGTATCCGGACAGCCGTATTATATCCTTTGGCCGGACTGTTGGACTATGAAGATACAAGATTGAAGACTTCATCCGTGTCCAGATGGGACTCTCCTTGGCGTGGAAGGCAAGCTTGGTAATACGGATATGTAGATCTCCTTCCTTCTAACCGACTCTATGTAACCCTAGCCCCCTCCGGTGTCTATATAAACCGGAGGGTTTAGTCCGTAGGACCAAGAACAACAATCATACCATATGTCGGCATTCTGGGAATGGGGGTCCCCAGACTTGCCTGCCTGCGGCCTGCGGCATGGCTCAAATGGGGACCCAGTGCGGCCCATCTTCATCAACAAAAGACTCAAGACCCTCGCGAGGGGCCAAGCCTCGCGGGGCGGATGACACATCCTCGGGCGCAGCCTCATCAGGCTGGCTCGCGAGGAGGCGGAAATATCAAGGCAGGATACCTCGCGAGGTGCCCATGACGTAAGCCATGACGACTCAGGGTGCCAGGCGGGCACCAGCGCGCGCAGCGTCCTTCTTTCCTCTTTGGTGCAAAGGGGGCAAGCGCAGCCGCGGAGTGCCGAGGCATCAGGCAAAGGTTGCCATTTCGGTGCAACGAGACCAAGACCAGGAGGACTACGAGATGGAGGTCACCATGGAGCCCAGCACGGCATCACCACAGAGCCTTTGGCAGGCGGAGACCAACTTTAGTCAGGATAAGTGTACTCGTTGTCCCCCTTCAAATTAGCCCGCAATTGTTGGCTCCCTTCCCGCTCAATATTTGGGAAGAGGACCAGGGCCTCTATAAATAGGACTAGCCACCCCCAGGGTAGAGGCATCTAGCAATCGGCATCTGGATTAGACCAAGGGGTTCCAGACAGTCGACAAGAGAGAGAGAGTAAGTGAGAGAGAGAGAGGTGACTGAACTCCTCCTAGCAGTTCATCACCCGAGCCAAGAACAGACCCTCGCGAGGCTGTTCTTCCTTGTATTGTTCATCATCATCAGCCCCAAGAGGCAATCCACCAACCACACACTGGAGTAGGGTATTACACCACAATGGTGGCCCGAACCAGTATAAATCTTGTGTCCCTTGTGCAGTTCTTTTAGTAGTCTAGATCTTTGCGAGACGGGGAGGTAGAAGGCGTGATCTCCGTGCGCACCCCAGTGTTCGAACCTTAAGGGTCTGCCGGAACCCGTGATCCGACATTTGGCGCGCCAGGTAGGGGTGCGCCGGAATTCGTGTTCCACCACTCCGCTCTCCTCCGGCCGTCGCATCCATGTCTGACGCTCGTCGGGCCCGCGCCGAGCGCCGGGCCGCCATCGCTTCTCGCGTCGCCCAGACGGCCCTCGTCGGTGGGCGTCCTCGTCGTTCCCCGTTGCCCGCCGTCAACGCCGCCACCGGCTCGGCGGGGGGCGAGCAGGAGGCATCGTCTCAGCACCCGTCCGTGCGGCAAGACGGCCGCACCGCTACTCCATCGCTCGCCCCAGCCGGCTCTTCGTCCCGCGCGCTCTGCGCACCCTTGGAGGCTCGAGCTGCGCTCATCGCGGCAAACAAACTCCTGCGCTACCGCCCCGTTGACGACGTCTACGAGGAGTGGCTCGACCGCGTCACCGAGCTCGTCCGCGCCGCATAGGGCTCTCCTGCGTCGTCCGCTCCGCTGCGCCGCACTACGCCCCGTGCGGGCAATGAAGCTCCGGGGGCGTACCAGCCGCCTCCTCTCCAAGAAGACGCCATGGCTCCAAGGCGCGTGGCCCCTGGGCGGAACCCGCTCCGCCAGGTGCCAGCGCAGCAAGAACGGAGTTGCCAAGAAGTCCCTCGCCCGTAAGGAGCTGCCCGGGCGCTCCCTGCTCCAGCTCCGGCACGTCAAGACCCCGCTCTGCTCCTAGCTGTAGCGCGTGGGGACCCTCAAGGCCAAGCTCTCCACCAGCCGAAGCCTTTCGTGGCCACTGCAGGCTGTCGCGCCTACACCACCGAGCTGCGTAGCGTCGCGTGGCCTGGCAAGTTCAAGCCGGACCTGCCTCCTTGCTATGACAGCACAACTGATCCCGCAGAGTTCCTCCAGCTCTATGAGCTAGGCATCGAAGCCGCCAGCGGGGACGAGAAGGTCATGGCGAACTGGTTCCCCATGGCGCTGAAGGAAGGAGCTCGCACCTGGATCCTGAATCTGGCTCTAGGCACGATCTCCTCCTGGGACCAGATGCGCACCCGCTTCATCGCCAACTTCCAAGGTACTCGCGACCGGCCACCTGCCATGAGCGACATGCGCCGCATCAAGCAACAACCCGGAGAGACCCTGCAAAAGTACATCCAGCGCTTCAACAGCGCGCGCCTCAAGATCCCCAAGGTGTCCGAGGAAGCCATCATCTCGGCCTTCTCCGATGGCGTGCGTGACGTCAAGATGAAGGAGGAGCTGGCGATGCATGAAGACCTCTGCACCTCCCTGGAGCTGTTCAACTTGGCGAACAAGTGCGCCGGGGCTGAGGAGGGGTGTCTCTCCCTCCTCGAGCTGCCTGCCGCAGACCCAGAAGAGAAGAAGCCCAAGGCCAAGGACGTGAAGCGCAAGGGGGCTGCCATACTCGCAGCCAAACCAGACACCAAGCGGGGCAAGGATCTGCCCGAACCCTCCAGGGGCAGCCGGTACTATGTGTACCATGACCTCCACACCCACAACACCAACGAATGTCAAGAACTCCGCGCCGTGCGAGAAGGACGGATCGGTCGTCGCCCTGACCGTGCTGACCGGGGCTACGGCCGAGGAGGAGGAAGAAACCCAGGACATTGGGAAGATCACGGCCCGCGCCAGGGGTGGCGCGACCAACCTCGCGAGCACCGCTGGCGGGACCTGCCTCGCGAGGGGGACTGGAGGGACCAGCCTCGTGAGGATCACCCTCATGGCAACGCAGGCCTACCTCCGCTGCCGCCTCAACCAAGGAGGAACGAAGACCGCCATCAAGACGAGGGGGCTGGGGGCTTCCAAGAGCCGCGCGCAATCGCCTGCATCCTGGGCGGAGCTCAAGCCCCAGCCTCTCAACGTATCTTCAAGCAGTTTGCCCGCGAAGTGAATGCAGTTCTCCCCAAGCTCGAAGCAACGCGCCCCCTCAGGTGGTCGGCGTGCGCCATCACGTTCAGCTCAGCAGACCAGCTCAAGTGCTCGGCCACAGCCGGAGTCCTCCCGATGCTTTGCTCCCCAGTCATCAGCAACGTGCTGGTCACCAAGACCCTCATCGACGGAGGGGCAGGGCTCAACGTCCTGTCCGTGGAAACATTCAACAACCTCCAAGTGCCCTATGATCAGCTTCAGCCAACCAAGCCTTTCTCCGGAGTCACCGACGGTTCCACAGTCCCGATCGGGCAGGTCCGCCTCCCTGTCACCTTCGGGGCCCGCAACAACTACCGCACCGAGCTCATCGACTTCGACGTCGCCCACATCCGCCTGCCGTACAACGCCATCCTCGGGTACCCAGCGCTGGTCAAGTTCATGGCCGTGACTCACCACGGCTACAACGTCCTCAAGATGCCGGGAAGTGGCGGCATCATCACGGTGCCCTATGAAGAGAAGGATGCAGTGTGTTCCCTGGAGCGAGCCTTTCAGGCCGCGTCGCTAGAAGACCAAGATCGCGGAAGTAGGAGGCTTCCTGAAACCACCCCCAAGAAGAAGAAGATGTCTTCAGGCTCAGCCCTCAGCCCCTCAGGAGGCCGGCCCCTCAGGGCCCGTGTCTGCCCGGGAGGACCCTCCTTCCATCGCATAGGAAAGCGCGCCCGGCGCCCTCCTCAGGCAGGGCTCGGGGGCTCTCACCTGTAAGGCCACCGACCTAGCCAGGGTCACGAGGGAGGCGCTTGGGCACCATGTGGAGGCGTGCTTCGAAGCACGTTTCCCTCGAGAAGGAGCCAGGCGAGGAAGGTCAGACCAGCAGGAGTTCGTTAACAAGGCCATTCAAGAACTACAGGAGCCAAGGATCATGAGAGGTTGCCGTCGTCCACCAGCTATGGCTCCACATCCAGGCGAGGATGGTGGGCTGCACGTCTGCGTCGACGTACCAGGGCTCAATCAGATCGCCACAACAGAGCGTCTCTGGTCCTCGCAAGTGGGGCGCTGCGGGGGTCCACCCCACAGCTATGTTCGCATGCCTTACGGCCTGCCGAGCATGGCTGCGGCGTACCAGCGCCTCATGAGGGGCATCATGGAGGCTCAGGAAGACAGGCGTTCCGCAGCCCTGGCGTAGATGAAGACAACTTGCGAGGAGCCACCAGTGCCTCCGGAGCCTCCCGAGGCCCCGGGGCCTGGGGGCTCATAAGGATCGGCTTCCGCAACCCACCGAGTCTGCTGCACCAACGCCACCTCGCCGAAGACATCCTCAGGTGACATCTTTCAAGCCTCATTCTCAGCTGGGAGCGCCCTCCCAGGGTTGCATCACTCCCAGGCCGCGTGGGTCCGTCCCTGCGGCATGTATCTGCCTTTATTTTTCGATCGTTAGTTTGCCTTGTTGGGGGCGCCCCTCGGGCTGCATCATCCCCAAGCCGCTGGGGCTAGGCCCAGCGGCGTGTATCTCCCTCGCGTTTATTTCCAACCATGCATTCGCCTATCACGCTAGATTACTTGATGCCCGTCCGCGGCATGCCTTCTTCCCCATGTCGACTACCTGCACGTTAAAGGGGGGGTGCCTGAGCATCGCGACTCAGGGCTCTTACTGGCTCTCCAGCCCTCACCCTCTGGCCTTGTCCACGGCATCGCGACCTGGCATACCAGCGACGGCTGAGACAAGCTCGAGGGCCGGGACCCGAGGACGTAGAGTACCGGCATCTAACCAAATTTTGCAGGGACACATCTCAAGATACGGCCCAGTGCCAGGCGCAACCCGCCTAGAGGTAGGGCCTCGTGAGTCCCGCGCTGGCTCACGGGTGCCCAGATACACCTCACCTAGCCCTACCATGCCGGCCACGTGTCAGGGCGGGGCTGTACACGCCCCGGGGGCTCCTCCCGGAGGGGAGCCCCCTCCCACGTACCAGTGGAAGCACCATGCTCCGTGCTGGCTGACGACACTGCCGAGGAGCGGCTATGCCCGTACACATACGGAAGCGCTATGCTCCGCGCTGGTGATAAACAACTGAGGGTGGCCTCCGGGCCGCATTAACCTCAGGGAGCCTAGAGTTTACTGGCTAGCCTCATCGCAACGCCTCCCCTCGGGAGTGCCGCGCGAGGGGGCTAGGCACGGGGGCTACGACTGAGTCATGCCCAGATGTACGCCGCCCAACCAGGCCCCTCGGGCCTGGTTCGTCGCGCGTCTCTCCCTGAGCGGAGCCAAGGTATGAAGGCCGTTTGCGCGTCAAGGGGGACCCCTGAGCATCGCGACTCAGGGGCCTAACTGGTCCCGTAGCCCCTCACTCCTTAGTTCCGAAAGGCTATGCTGGGTGAGGCACGCACGGGGCCGGGCTCTGCAGACGTAAAACGGTAGCCCCACTTACATTTCACCTCATCGCCCGCTGTTCGCGCGTCAAGGGGGACTCCTGAGCATCGCGACTCAGGAGCCTAACTGGCTCTGTAGCCCCTCACTCCTTAGTTCCGAAAGGCTATGCTGGGTGAGGTACGCACAGAGTCGGGTTCTGCAGACGTAGAACGGAAGATACACCTACATCACGCCTCCCTACTTGTTGTTCGCGCGCCAAGGGGGACTCCTGAGCATCGCAACTCAGGAGCCTAACTTGTCACGTGGCCCCTCACTCCTTTGGTCCCGTCCTGGTTTCCGGTCGGGGCAAATGCTGGGTGAGGCATTCGCGGGGCCGGGCTCTGCCGGCGTAGAACACAAGCAAGTAGGGAAGAAAAGCATAAAATTCAAGGAATTTAAAAGCAAATATTACAACCCATATTGTCGTCTTAGTACCAAATGCAAGTTTAAATGCCTCCCCGAGGCGTGATGCATGTGCGGGAATTGAAAGAAGAACAGGGATGGAATGGAGTCACTCGTCGGCGGTGAAGCTGTGTGGAGTGGCTTCGCCTCATGGAGCAGCAGGGCTGGCAGCGCCTTGCTTTGGCCTGGTGCTGAAGGCCCGGAACTTCCCCAGCAGCGCCTCCGCGCGCCCCTTCACGGCTTCGACAGCGGCGGCAGCACCCTCGCCACTCACCGGTTCCAGCAGGCCGTCGAGGTTGGCGTTGGGATCGCGAAGGTAGATGTGGGCGAAGACCCGCGTCAGCGTAGCAAAAGACAGGACGCGTGCCTCGGCCTCGGCCGTAGGGCCGATGCCAAGGGCGACATCCCCAAGGGCCTTAACCAGGAAAGGAAGCAGCTTGGCGGGGCCGTCCCCATCACCGGCTAGCGGGCTGTCCGGGCCGCTCTCGTAAAGCGTCTTCTGCGAAGTGCGGGCATCCTTCTCCATGTCCGCGAAGGCCATGCGATC
Organism: Triticum aestivum; assembly: GCF_018294505.1. Lineage (NCBI taxonomy): Eukaryota > Viridiplantae > Streptophyta > Magnoliopsida > Poales > Poaceae > Triticum > Triticum aestivum. The sequence goes on from NC_057806.1 coordinate 65,933,010, forward strand.
CTCGGCGAGGACCCGAGCCTTGGCGTCCAGCTCGGCCTTCGTCACCTCCAGCTCCTTCTTCAGCGCACCTAAGCGGTCGCGGTGCTTCTTGAGCTTGGCCTCCCGGTCCTCAAGCGCCGCCTCGTGAGCCTTCATGCTCTCTTCTTGTTCCTGGAGAAGATGAACCTCCTCCGCGAGCTGGCCCCGCAGGCCATGTAGCCCGTCCTCCAGCGCCTTGCAACGACAGCGGACTTCAACCACCTCTCCGAGGGCCGCATCTCGGGCAGCCTTCGCCTCGAGGGTGGCCACCCTCTCTCCGTCACAGGCCGTTGAGGCCTGAACCAACACCGCCCGAATCGAAGCATCAGAGCGAATCCACCCCGAAGCCAGTTCCAGGCGCCCGGCCACAAGGCGAGGGTCGGCGCCGAGAAGATCCTGCCGCAGCCGGTCCAGTTCAGCAACGGCATGCTCCAGGATGGAAGAAGAAGGCGGAGAAACATCGTTGCGCTCCAAGACAACAGGAGGAGTTGGGGAAGCAACGGTCGGTGGAACGGGAGGAGAAGGTAGCGGCTGCGAGGCCGCAGTGTCCCGAGGCGGAGTCCGCTGTGCCTCCACAGCCGTAGCAGCGGCGCCAGACGAAGGCACCTCAGGAGTCACTTGGGCCATGGGGGCTGAGCTCTCCCCAGCCAGCTTGGCCAGGCCTCCCGAGGGCGACCGGGAAGGAGAAGCCCGCGCGCCGTGGTCACCCCCCTCCACGGGCGGAGGCGCTGCCGCGGATGGAGCCTCAGGAGCTCCCTTCGGCTTCTTCACCAGGGGCGCCAGCCTATTCAAGAGAAGCAATCATCAAACCTCGTCGGCGGAACGAGAAACAAAAGATCAAGGACCAAGCGCTTACGGGTCATCGCCTGTAAGCTCGGGCAGCCTCCGGCCCAACTTGAAACCTGACAGCCGGCTGGAAGGGTCAACCTCGGAAGCAGAAGGTGCGTCTGCGGACTGCCTCGGGGCAGGGGCAGACCCGCGGGAGATCAGACCGGTCCTGTCCTTCTTCGGGATCGAGGGCGAGCTCCCGCTGCCCAGCACGTCATCGTCATCATCCTCATCATCATCGCTGGCGAAAGGCGGAGAGTACGGGACGTGCGCTCGGGGAGGGGAGCCCTCGACTCTCCATCGGTCGCCCCAGAGTCGGGCCCTCTCCCCGCTCCTCTTCGTCCTCCTCCTCGCTGGAGTCGCCGGAGGGCACATCCACCAGTCCTTCGGGAGCCGCCACGGGCACGAGCCCGTCCCCGTTGAAAACAGGCATGGACTTCACCACCTGCTCCCAGTCGTCGCGAAGGAACAAGGGATTGGGGGCGCCCTTCAACCTTGCCACCTCGCCCCCAACCAGAGATTGAAGAACCGCGGTCACATCCTCTTCGTCCACATCCTCGGGGCTCGGATGAGGCCTCCACATTGGAGGAGAGTACCGCCGGAGTGGAGCCAGCTGGTGCTCCAGGAACTCCTTCGGCAGCGACGCACCGGTCAACTTCGTCGTGCTGACCGGCCTCAGGTCCGCGTCCATCTTCTCCAGCACCAGTTTCGCGCGGGGGTCTGTGAGCTCCGCTCGGCACCAGTCGCTGGAGCTCGCGGGCTGCTCCGCGGGCAAGATCAGCCAAGGGTGGATGCGCCCGGCATCTACCAAGACCCACTTGCTCCTGAAGCCCTCAACCCTCTTCCCGGGATTTGAGATGGTAATGGTGCTGCCATACGCGACGAAGCCCGCGCACGCGGAAGGAGAACTACCAGAGATCCGGAGGAAGAAGTAGTGGCGCAGCAAGGCCACTGAGGGCTGCACCCCCGCGTGGGCCTCGCAGTAGTAAGCAAAGATCGCCAGGAGAAGAACGGAGTTGGGGTGGAGATGCAGAGCCTGCAAGTTGTAATGGCGTAGGACAGAGAAGAATAACTCGGAGAAGGGAGGCACCAGGCCCGCAGCAATGGAGCTTACAAAGAGAGGATAAAAGGTGCTCCCTCGTCCCTCAGGGGTGGCGGAGCCGGCCTTGAACACCTTCGTCCCGTCGATGCCCTGCGCCGCCGCCATCCGGCGCAGTCAGGCAAGGCTAGCCTTGGACACATTCGGCGAGTCCAGAGCAGGAGAATACCAAGCTTCGGCCGGAGGCTGGTGAGGTGCCATGGGTTCCTAGGTCGCGCAGCCGGAGTAGATCTGGAAGTTTGGAGGAAGAAAGGGGAGGCGCAAGAAAGGCGACCTGAGCAGCAACCGGAGAAAGCAAAAGGCAAAGTCTGGGCAGATGCCGCTCCTTTATTGACCTGCGCGGTTGCTGATGCACTTACGTCCAATCAACCGCCACGCGGCGCCCAAGGCCGCCGGCTGTTAGGGCCTGCGACGCTTCGCCCTTGCCCTTTCGCCTCTCGGCACAGTCAAGTCCATGCGCGCCTTGGGCCCGGGGGCTACTGTCGGCGTTCTGGGAACGGGGGTCCCCAGACTTGCCTGCCTGCGGCCTGCGGCGTGGCTCAAATGGGGGCCTAGTGCGGCCCATCTTCATCAACACAAGACTCAAGACCCTCGCGAGGGGCCAAGCCTCGCGGGGCGGATGACACATCCTCAGCCGCAGCCTCATCAGGCTGTCTCGCGAAGAGGCGGAGATATCAAGGCAGGATACCTCGCGAGGTGCCCATGACGTAAGCCATGACGACTCAGGGTGCCAGGCGAGCGCCAGCACGCGCAGCGTCCTTCTTTCCTCTTTGGTGCAAAGGGGGCAAGCGCAGCCGCGGAGTACCGAAGCATCAGGCAAAGGTTGCCATTTCGGTGCAACGAGACCAAGACCAGGAGGACTACGAGACGGAGGTCACCATGGAGCCCAGCACGGCGTCACCACAGAGCCTTTGGCAGGCGGAGACCAACTTTAGTCAGGATAAGTGTACTCGCTGTCCCCCTTCATATTAGCCCGCCATTGTTGGCTCCCTTCCCGCTCAATATTTGGTAAGAGGACCAGGGCCTCTATAAATAGGACTAGCCACCCCCAGGGTAGAGGCATCTAGCAATCGGCATCTGGATCAGACGAAGGGGTTCCAGACAGTCGACAAGAGAGAGAGAATGAGAGAGAGAGGTGACTGAACTCCTCCTAGCAGTTCATCACCCCAGCCAAGAACAGACCCTCGCGAGGCTGTTCTTCCTTGTATTGTTCATCATCATCAGCCCCAAGAGGCAATCCACCAACCACACACTGGAGTAGGGTATTACACCACAATGGTGGCCCGAACCAGTATAAATCTTGTGTCCCTTGTGTAGTTCTTTTAGTAGTCTAGATCTTTGCGAGACGGGGAGGTAGAAGGCGTGATCTCCGCGCGCACCCCAGTGTTCAAACCTTAAGGGTCTGCCGGAACCCGTGATCCGACACCATAGGCTAGATTCTAGGGTTTAGCCTCTTCGATCTCGTGGTAGATCAACTCTTGTACTACTCAAATTATCAAGAACAATCAAGCAGGATGTAGGGTATTACCTCCATCAAGAGGGCTCGAACCTGGGTAAAACATCGTGTCCCCTGTCTCCTGTTACCATCCACCTAGATGCACAGTTCGGGACCCCCTACCCGAGATCCACCGGTTTTGACACCGACAATGGCTATTTTACAGAAAAACCCTTGGACATCATGCATTTAATATTTCACCAACCGTGCATCCAAATTGAACAAACTTAATATGTAAAATGCTTAGATTTTTGTCTAGTTCCATAATATGTTATTTTCATCCATGTTTAAAATGTTGTTTGTGTTTATTTTGCATAATGCCAAGTTAAAATGATTTATTTCATAACTAAGCAACCGTTGCTCGGAATTAAATAAACTTTATATGAAAATGGGGTAGAAAAATGCCTAGTTTAACATGGTGCACTCATCTTGCATGTTTAACAACTCTAAAATATGGTTTAGGGCAGATCAGTACCAAATTCGAAATATGCATATGAGGATTTTCCGGATTTGTTGTTTGTTATATCCGGCCCCATTTAAATTGTTTAGATAGTATAATTTTGTTATGCCTCACCTCTTGCCATGTTTAACAACATTTAATATATTTGGGTACATAAACGAGAGCGAACTAAGTAATTGTATGTGGTGTTTCGTCAATATGAAACTCGTTGCATATTGTATTGAGCTCCAATTAACTTGTAGTATTGGTTGTCGCACTTTGCCATGCCATGCCTCATTAAACTGGACATACATCATACTTGGTTGCGCATCATGTCATGTTCATGAGATGGTTGTTTACCATGTTGTTTCCTTCTTTCCAGTGTTGCTTCTTCTTGATAGTTCTGGTAACATTGCGTTTGTGAGGATCCGTTCGACTACGTCCATTTATCTTCTTCATGGACTCCTTCTTCTTCCTTGTGGGATTGTAGGCAAGATGACCATTACCCTCGATATCACTTCTGTCTTTGCTTGCTAGTTGTTCGCTCTATCGCTATGTCATGCTACCTACCACTTGTTCATCATGCCTCCCATATTGCCATGTCAAGCCTCTAACCCACCTTCCTAGCAAACCGTTGTTTGGCTATGTTATGGCTTTTGCTCAGCCCCTAGTATAGCGTTGTTAGTTGCAGGTGAAGTTGAAGTTTGTTCCATGTTGGAACATGGATATGTTGGGATATCACATTATCTCTTATTTTAATTAATGCATCTATATACTTGGCAAAGGGTGGAAGGCTTGGCCTTTTGCTCGGTGTTTTGTTCCACTCTTGCCGCCTTAGTTTCCGTCATACCGATGTTATGTTCCTTGATTATGGGTTCCTTATGCGGTTGGGGTTATGGGACCCCCCTTGACAGTTCGCTTTGAATAAAACTCCTCCAGCAAGGCCCAACCTTGGTTTTACATTTGCCTAATAACCTGTAACTTTCCCTTGGGGTTGGAAACCTGAGGGTCATCTTTATTTTAACCCCCCCCCCTCCCTGGCCAGTGCTCCTCTGAGTGTTGGTCCGAACCGAGTAGACTGCGGGGCCACCTCGGGGAAACTTGAGGGGTGGTTTTACATGTAGGATGTCTCATTCGGTGTGCCCTCAAAACGAGATATGCGCAGCTCCTATCGGGATTTGTCGGCATAGTCGGGCGGTCTTGCTGGTCTTGTTTTACCTTTGTCGAAATGTCTTGTAACCGGGATTCTAAGACTGATCGGGTCTTTTCGGGAGAAGGAATATCCTTCATTGACCGTGAGAGCTTGTGATGGGCTAAGTTGGGACACCCCTGCAGGGTATAAACTTTCGAGAGCCGTGCCCGCGGTTATGTGGCAGATGGGAATTTTTTTTATATCCGGTTGTAGAGAACTTGACACTTGACTTAATTAAAATGAATCAACTGCGTGTGTAGCCGTGATGGTCTCTTTTCAGCGAGTCCGGGAAGTGAACACGGTTTGGGTTATGTTTGAATGTAAGTAGTTTCAGGATCACTTCTTTATCACTTCTAGCTTCACGACCATTGCGTAGCTTCTCATCTTACTCTTATTTGCGTATGTTAGCCACCATATTTTCTTAGCGCTTGTTGTAACTCCACCTCATTACCCTATCCTACCCATAAGCTTAAATAGTCTTGATCTCACGGGCGTGAGATTGTTGAGTCCTCGTGACTCACGAATCCTTCAAAACAGTTGCAGGTGCCGATGATACCAGTGCAGGTGATGCTACCGAACTCAAGTGGGAGTTTGACGAGGACCTTGGTCATTACTATGTTTCATTTCCTAGTGACTATTAGTGGAGCCCAGTTGGGACGATCGGGGATCTAGCAGTTGGGTTATCTTTTTTTTCATTTGGTTGTCCGTAGTTGGACTATGAGTGTACTCTGATGTTGTATGAATTAATTGCTATTAGTGTGACGTGGAAAGTGTAAGCCAACTCTATTTATCCCTATCTTGTTCATTACATGGGATGTTGTGAAGATGACCCTTCTTGCGACAAAACCACTATGCTGTTATGCCTCTAAGTCGTGCCTCATCACGTGGGAGCTATAGCCGCATCGTGGGCGTTACACAGATGTTGGCCAAGAATCGCACACCTCCGCCGCTCCCCTATCTCCTCCTTCATCATTTTCTCCACTCTTACAATGGCTTACAAAGAGTAGTTATCCGGCATCCAAGCCGGCTGGGTGGCCCACCGAATACGAGCTATGAAGCTCGCTGATCCACCTCCCTCCCCTCGCCCAACAAAGACACTTGCCGCCCCAAGCCGACTCGTGGCAAATCGCCGCTCTAGGCTAGCTCGATGAGGTGTGCCGAGCAGCTCCACATCTGCACAGTGGAGAGCACGGGTGTCGTCGCTGCCGTCCATGCCGCCTCCTCATACCGCGCCTACCGTGTTTGTGACCTTGTCTTCCATGTCTGTGGCCGAGACTCCCGTGCCTACGGCCACACTCTCTTTGCTCACCGCTGGTCACAAATCCGGCCAGACCACCTCGGCCGGGGCAGGGGTGTAGGTGCATTGTTCACGCGGTCCGAGGGAGGAGACCAACAGCTGCATACGCGTCCTGATCGGCGACCGTGTGGTTCTCTCCGAGACACAACCAGCTCGGCAGGGCCTCCAACCCCTTCTTCCTCCATGCGGTATTTTCGCCAAGATGCAGCCTCCCGATGCCGTCTTTGCCACATCCCGACGACCCTCAGGTATATCTTCCTTCGAAACCGGCCTTGCTCTACTGCCCCAGCTCCCCACGTGGCTACGTGTGGATCATTTTCTACTTCCGTCGGCTGTTCCAAAGCCACCTAGACTTTTAATATTATTAGAGGTAAAGCTAGTTCACATAATCGAATCTAAGAGTTGGTTCAAACAGGGAAGAAAGTGGGAAAGTTTTAGCATGAATCTAGGACTTGGTTCTAAGAGGAAACGGGGGAAAGTACTAGATACTGGCTACCCAACCAGTCTCTTGGTTGAAAAGGCGAAGAAAGTGGGGTGGATGATGAAGGGTAGGGGAAGTGGACCTGTCTCTTGGTCGAAAAATGAAAGAAAGTGAGGGGGTTGGTGAGGGAGTCCTAGAGGGTTGGTGAGGGAGTCCTGGACTAAGGGGTCCTCGGGCGTCCGTCCTGTTATGATCTATTGGGCCGGAATGATGGGCTGTGAAGACATGAAGACCGAAGATTGTACCTGTGTCTAGATTGGACTCTCCTTGGCGTGGAAGGCAAGCTTCGCAACCGAATATGAAGATTCCTTTTCATGTAACCGACTCTATGTAAACCCTAGATCCCCCCGGTGTCTATATAAACCGGAGGGGTTAGTACAGAAAGGGGATATATTCAATACCATAGTCATACAGGCTAGTCTTTTAGGGTTTAGCCATTACGCTCTCGTGGTAGATCAACTCTTGTAACACTCATATTCATCAAGATCAATCAAGCAGGACGTAGGGTATTACTTCCATAGAGAGGGCCCAAACCTGGGTAAACATCGTGTCCCCGTCTCCTATTACCATCGATCCTAGACGCACAGTTCGGGACCCCCTACCCGAGATCCGGCGGTTTTCACACCAACATTGGTGCTTTCATTGAGAGTTCCACTGTGCCATCGACGAAAGGCTCGATGGCTCGCCTTGTCCTTAAAGACAACATCACCTCCGGGGGAGCTCTGGCCCCGGGGCAAATCCTCTGGTTGGGTGGCTTTACTATGATCGCCCGTTCGGCCGTTGAGCCGACGATGACCTCTCGGGCCATCGAAAACCCCCTTCGCATCAACTCCGAGCACTCCAAGCAGATGGATCCGAAAGAGTTTTTGTCTTTGAATGAACTCCTAGATCGCATCACCGCTTTGGGAATAGCCACAGACTACGATCGGATCGGGCCTAAAACCGATCAAGGAGAAATCGAAACCCTACTGGTCACCCACCAGATTGCGATGGTCGTGGAGTAGAACGGCGAGTCTTCTTCTATAACGAAGACGGACTATGTTCGGATCGCCGACCAGGAAGAGCCGGATACCCACCAGCGAAAGGATGCGACCAGCCCTCCGAACAAAGCATCAGACGGCAGTCCTAAACAATCAGAAGATATGCCGGAACCCGGGCTGTTAAGCCCAGAAGGTCATCAGAATCTGGATAATCGGTCATATCGGGGTTCGGATTTAATTCCACCCACCCACCCGGATATAGACGCTCTCATGAGCATAAAACATCAGTCTCAGGAAACGGTCCACCACTTCTGGGCCAGATTCCTCCTTGTCAAGGACAAGGTAAAAGATTGTCGTGATGAGGACGCAATATCAGCGTTCTGCAACAATTGCGCGGATGAAGGAATCCTCAACGCCATCAATCGCCGCCGCATACTGAAATTCGTTTACTTAGCAACCATCGTACAAAAGTAAAGTGCGATGGAGAGCACCTGGAAAACTCAGGCAGCTCGCTGGGAACCGTCAGTCCCAACTCAACTCCCCCTACAGGCGAAAAGGGCGCACCCTCGCGGCACAACCAGTCCAACAGTCAAGAAACACAAAACCACTATGCGGCACTGCACCGTTCTGGTGGGGTGGCTCGATGGCCCATGGAAAATACATACAACACCAGATACCATGGAAACCCACAGCTTAGAGCATGTTGGATACTACAACAAGTATCCAAGAGCAGCGAGGACATCCTTATCAAGGACGGCCTAAAACGGCATCCCCCAGGGGACGATAACTCAAGAGTATTGATGGTCTTTGAGACATTCGCTTCAAACAACAAGCGCAAAAGGGCACTTCACGAGCTCGCTGAAGTCTACCAAATTGCTGCGATAAACACCTGGAACGACACGGCTACAACATTCAATGTCGGTGACGAACCAAAGTACGGAACAGTACGAGCGCCAGCCGCGTTAGTCCTCAGTCCCATCGTGGACGGGTTTCGACTTACCAAGGTCCTCATGGCCGGCGGCAGCGGACTAAACCTCATTTATGAGGACACACTCCATAAAAAGGAAATAGACAGGAGCTGCATCATGCAAAGTAACACAACCTTCCGAGGAATTATTCCCAGTCAGGAGGCACGGTGCGCGGGCAAAATCACACTTGACGTAGTATTCGGCACGCCAGAGAACTATCGGTCCGAAGAAATAACTTTCCAAGTGGCCCATTTCAGGAGCGGATATCACACCCTGTTGGGGCGGGATGCTTTTACACGCTTTCAGGCCATACCCCATTACGGGTATATGAAGCTCGAAATGCCTGGACCAAACGGTATAATCACCCTCGTCAGTGATCTGTACATAGCAGTCCGTGATGAAAACAAAACTGCATCCCTGGCCCTGGAGGAGCTATCCGAAGCCCTCGCGGCCAACGAATTAACCGCACTATGCTCCACGGTGGACAGGGATGATGTGATCCTCGACAAATGCCCTAAATCCGCATCCTTCAACCCAGCAGAAGAAATAGTCAAATTCCAGGTCCACCCAATGGACCCTAAGAAGATAGCATCTATTGGAGCTCAACTGAATCCAACAGTTGACACCGCACTACGAGAATTCATGCGTGAAAACTGGGGCATATTCGCCTGGCACCCTTCAGATATGCCAGGGATCCCACACGAGCTGGCCGAACATAGCCTCAGCATATTAAAGGGGTTTAAACCGGTCAAGCAATCACTGGGGTGCTTTTCCGAACCCAAACGACAAGCCATGGGGGAGGAGCTGGCCAAACTCATCAAGGACGGATTCGTTAGAGAAATCAAACACCCGGACTGGCTGGCAAACCTGGTGATGGTACCAAAGAAGGACAAATCCCGGTGCCTGTGCGTCAATTTCAAAGACCTCAACAAGGCTTGCCCTAAGGATCCCTTCCCCCTCCCCCGCATTGATCAAATCATCGACGCCACCGTAGGACACGACTCACTATGTTTCCTCGATGCATATTCCGGATACCATCAAATCAAAATGAAGGAGTCCGATGAAGCCACAACAGCATTTATCACCCTATATAGGCCGTTCTGCTTCAACACCATTCCCTTTAGGCTCAAGAACAACGGCACCACATACCAACGCATGATTCAAACATGCCTGGAGAAACAGATCGGCAAAACAGTAGAAGCTTACGTCGATGATGTCATCATCAAAACCAGGCATGTCGAAACACTAATAGACGACTTACGTCTTACATTCGACAACCTCCAGGCGTATGACATGAAGCTCAACCCGGAAAAATGTGTCTTCGGCGTCCCCGCTGGAAAACTTCTCGGCTTTATCGTTTCCAATCGAGGAATCGAAGCAAACCCAACCAAAATCCGAGCTTTGTCACAATTGGCTAAGCCAATAGACCTTAAACAAGTTCAAATGCTTGCGGGCTGCGTAGCAGCTCTAGGCCGCTTTATGTCCAGATTGGGAGAAAAGGCACTGCCACTATCGCCTTCTACGGCGAACCGACCACTTCGAGTGGACGGATGCGGCAACAACCGGACTGGAGGAAATAAAAACCCTTCTTGTGAGCAATCCAATCCTGGCCGCACCAAATGCCGGCGAACAGATGTTATTATACATATCGGCAACACACCAGGTGGTGAGCATCGTACTCGTCGTTGAACGAGAACATGACGGACATAAATTCCCGCTTCAGAAGCCAGTATACTACGTATCTACTGTCCTTACACCATGCAAATCCCGGTACCCTCATTATCAAAAAATAGCATATGTGGTCTGCATGGCATCCCGAAAGCTCTGTTACTACTTCCAGGAGTGTTCGATCACGGTGGCCTCCGAAGTACCACTCAATGACATCATAAACAACCGCGATGCTACGGGCCGGATTGCCAAATGGGCCATTGATACGTCTCCAACGTATCTATAATTTTTTATTGTTCCATGCTATATTATATTCTGTTTTGGACATTATTGGGCTTTATTATACACTTTTATCTAATTTTTGGGACTAACGTATTAACCGGAGGCCCAGCCCAGAATTACTGTTTTTTTTTGCCTATTTTAGAGTTTCGCAGAAAAAGAATATCAAACAGAGTCCAAACGGAATGGAACCTTCGGGAACATGATTTCCGGAACGAACGTGATCCAGAGGACTTGGACCCTACGTCAAGACATCAACCAGGAAGGCACGAGGTAGGGGGCGCGCCTACCCCCCAGGCACACCCTCCACCCTCGTGCGGCCCACGTTGCTCCACCGACGTACTTCTTCCTCCTATATATACCTACGTACCCCCAAACTACCAGATACGGAGCCAAAAACCTAATTCCACTGCTGCAACCTTCTGTACCAATGAGATCCCATGTTAGGGCCTTTTCCGGAGCTCCGCCGAAGGGGGCATTGATCATGGAGGGCTTCTACATCAACACCATAGCCTCTCCGATGATGTGTGAGTAGTTTACCTCAGACCTTCGGGTCCATAGTTATTAGCTAGATGGCTTCTTCTCCCTCTTTGGATCTCAATAAAAAGTTCTCCACAATTCTCGTCGAGATCTATTCGATGTAATCTTCTTTTGCGGTGTGTTTGTTGAGACCGATGAATTTTGGGTTTATGATCAAGTTTATCTATGAACAATATTTCAATCTTCTCTGAATTCTTTTATGTATGATTGGTTATCTTTGCAAGTCTCTTCGAATTATCAGTTTGGTTTGGCCTACTAGATTGATCTTTCCTACAATCGGAGAAGTGCTTAGCTTTGGGTTCAATCTTGCGGTGTCCTTTCCCAGTGCCAGTAGGGGCAGCAAGGCACGTATTGTATTGTTGCCATCGAGGATAACAAGATAGGGTTTATATCATATTGCATGAGTTTATCCCTCTACATCATGTCATCTTACTTAAAGTGTTACTCTGTTCTTTTGAACTTAATACTCTAGATGCATGCTGGATAGTGGTCGATGTGTGGAGTAATAGTAGTAGATGCAGGCAGGAGTCGGTCTACTTGTCTCGGACGTGATGCCTATATACATGATCATACCTAGATATTCTCATAACTATGCTCAATTCTGTCAATTGCTCAACAGTAATTTGTTTACCCACCGTAATACTTCTGCTCTCGAGAGAAGCCACTAGTGAAACCTATGGCCCCGGGGTCTATTTTCCATCATATTAATCTCCCGTTAACAAGCTATTTCTAGTGCCGTTTTTATTTCGCTTTATTTACTTTGCATCTTTATCATAAAAATACCAAAAATATTATCTTATCATATCTATCAGATCTCACTTTCGTAAGTGACCGTGAAGGGATTGACAACCCCTTTATTGTGTTAGTTGCGAGGATTTTATTTGTTTGTGTAGGTGTGAGGGACTCGTGCGTGGCCTCCTACTGGATTCATACCTTGGTTCCCAAAAACTGAGGGAAATACTTACGCTACTTTGCTGCATCACCCTTTCCTCTTCAAGGGAAAACCAACGCAGTGCTCAAGAGGTAGCAAGAAGGTTTTCTAGCGCTGTTGCCGGGGAGTCTACGCAAAAGACAACATACCAAGTACCCATCACAAACCCTTATCTCCCGCATTACATTATTTGCCATTTGCCTCTCGTTTTCCTCTCCCCCACTTCACCCTTGCCGTTTTATTTGCCCTCTCTCTCCGTCCTCCTTCTCTTTCCGTTCGCCTCTTTATTTTCCCGTTTCTTGTTTGCTTGTGTGTTGGATTGCTTGCCTGTCACGATGGCTCAAGATAATACTAGATTGCGTGACTTTACCAATACCAACAACAATGATTTTATTAGCACTCCGATTGCTCCTCTTATTGATGCTGATTCTTGTGAAATTAATGCTGCTTTGCTGAATCTTGTCATGAAAGATCCATTTTCTGGCCTTCCTAGTGAAGATGCCGCTACCCATCTAAACAACTTTGTTGATTTGTGTGATATGCAAAAGAACAAAGATGTGGATAATCATATTGTTAAATTGAAGCTATTCCCGTTTTCCCTTAGAGATCGTGCTAAAGCTTGGTTTTCGTCTTTGCCTAAAAATAGTATTGATTCATGGAATAAGTGCAAAGATGCTTTTATCTCTAAGTATTTTCCTCCCGCTAAGATCATCTCTCTTAGAAACGATATTATGAATTTTAAGCAACTTGATCATGAACATGTTGCACAATCTTGGGAGAGGATGAAATTAATGATACGTAATTTCCCTACACATGTTGAATTTGTGGATTATTATACAAAAATTTTATGCCGGATTGAACTTTGCTTCTAGAAATCTTTTAGATTCGGCCGCGGGAGACACTTTTATGGAAATCACTTCAGGAGAAGCTACTAAACTCCTAGATAATATTATGGTTAATTATTCTCAATGGCACACTGAAAGATCTACTAATAAGAAAGTGCATGCGATAGAAGAAATTAATGTTTTGAGTGGAAAGATGGATGACCTTATGAAATTATTTGCTAATAAAAGTGTTTCTTCTGATCCTAATGATATGCCTTTGTCTACTTTGATTGAGAATAATAATGAATCTATGGATGTGAATTTTGTTGGTAGGAATAATTTTGGTAACAACGCGTATAGAGGAAACTTTAATCCTAGGTCGTATCCTAGTAATTCCTCTAATAATTATGGTAATTCCTACAACAATTCTTATGGAAATTTTAATATGATGCCCCCTGAATTTGAGACTAGTGTTAAGGAGTTTATGAATTCGCAAAAGAATTTCAATGCTTTGCTTGAAGAAAAATTGCTTAAAGTTGATGAATTGGCTAGGAACGTTGATAGAATTTATCTTGATGTTTATTCTTTGAAACTTAGATCTATTCCACCTAATCATGATATCAATGAGTCTCTCAAGGGCATGAAGATTTCCATTGATGAGTGCAAAGAAAGAATCGCTAGGATGCGTGCTAAGAAAGAGTGTTTTGTGAAAGCGTGTTCTAGTTTCCATGAAAATAAAGATGAAGATCTAAAAGTTATTGGTGTGTCCCCTATTAAATCTTTTTTTTGCAATATTAATCTTGATAATGATGGGTCTGAATATGATCCACCTTTACCTAGAAGGCGTTCCAAAAATTTGGAGTTTTTAGATCTTGATCCAAAAATTGGTAAAAGTGGGATTGAAGAGATCAAAACTTTAAATATCAATGAACCCACTATTTTTTATTTCAAGGGATTTAATTATGATAATTTCTCTTTGATAGATTGTATTTCCTTGTTGCAATCCGTGCTAAATTCTCCTCATGCTTATAGTCAAATAAAGCTTTTACTAAACATATCATTGATGCTTTGATGCAATCTTATGAAGAAAAACTTGAGTTGGAAGTTTCTATCCCTAGAAAACTTTATGATGAGTGGGAACCTACTATTAAAATTAAAATTAAAGATCATGAATGCTATGCTTTGTGTGATTTGGGTGCTAGTGTTTACATGATTCCAAAGACTTTGTGTGATTTGCTAGGTTTTTGTGATTTTGATGATTGCTCTTTAAACTTGCACCTTGCGGATTCCACCATAAAGAAACCTATGGGAAGAATTAATGATGTTCTTATTGTTGCAAATAGGAATTATGTGCCCGTAGATTTTATTGTTCTTGATATAGATTGCAATCCTCCATGTCCTATTATTCTTGGTAGACCTTTCCTTAGAACGATTGGTGCAATTATTGATATGAAGGAAGGGAATATTAGATTCCAATTTCCGTTAAGGAAAGGCATGGAACACTTCCCTAGAAATAAAATAAAATTACCTTATGAATCTATCATGAGATCCACTTATGGATTGCCTACCAAAGATGGCAATACCTAGATCTATCTTCGCTTTTATGCCTAGCTAGGGGCGTTAAACGATAGCGCTTGTTGGGAGGCAACCCAATTTTATTTTTATTCCTTGCTTTTTTATCCTGTTTAGTAATAAATAATTTACCTAGCCACTGTTTTGGTTGTGTTTTTTGTGTTTAATTAGTGTTTGTTCCAAGTAGAACCGTTGGGAAGACTTGGGGAAAGTCTTTTTGATCTTGCTGTAAAAAACCGAAACTTTAGCGCTCATGATAATTGCTGCCATTTTTATTTGGAAAGTTCTATTTATTTAATTATTTTTTAAGATGATTAATAGATAAATTCCTCACGTCCATCAATTTATTTTACAATTTTTGGGGTTCCATAAGTTTGCGTTAGCTACAGTTTACTACAAACTATTCTGTTTTTCATAGATTCTGTTTTTCGTGTGTTGTTTGCTTATTTTGATGAATCTATGGCTAGTAAAAGAGTTTATAAACCATAGATAAGTTGGAATACAGTAGGTTTAACACCAATATAAATAAAGAATGAGTTCATTACAGTACCTTGAAGTGGTGTTTTGTTTTCTTTTGCTAATGGAGCTCACGAGATTTTCTATTTTGAGTTTTGTGTTGTGAAGTTTTCAAGTTTTGGGTTATGTTTTGATGGATTATGGAACAAGGAGTGGCAATATCCTAAGCTTGGGGATGCCCATGGAACCCCAAGGTAAAATTGAAGGACACCCAAAAGCCTAAGCTTGGGGATGTGATGTAGGGTAGAACCCTAATCGGCCTATCTTTCACGAAAGGAGCGGATCCCGTGATCAACATGAAGAACACGAGGGGGAAAACGAGGGGAAACATGAGAAAAACACTAAAACCAGCAAGAATGATCACACATGTGCTAGATCCTCGAAACACAACGAGAGATACAAGATCCACGATCAACAAGGGATGATACAAAGGGTAACCGGTTCTTCTCCGTGAGGAGGTCTTGATGTCTTCTCCGTGAGGAGGTCTTGAATCCAAGGTGGATCTTCTCCGTAGAGGGGCCGCGATCTCTCTCGAGGAGTAGATCCGATATGGATGAGCGAAGCTCTATCTCTCAAATGAGCTATCACAACGCTAACCCTAACTAGGAGGAGGTGGGGGAGTATATATAGTGCTAGCCCACGAAGGGGTAAGTGAGAGGGGGGATACATGGGCCCTTGGCCCGATCTCTATGCACAGGCAGGTGCTGGATGTCCCGGCTGAGGGCCGGATGTCCGGCGGCTCACGAAGAGCCGGATGTCCCGGCTGGAGTTGCCTGATTCTTCCACTCTCTGGTTAGCGTGCTCCAGATTTCTGGGCGAAGAGGCCGGATGTCCGGGCTGTCGGGGTCGCTTCCGGAGCTCTCTGGATAGGAAGGGGCCGGATTTCCGGGGGTAGGGCCGGATGTCCGGGCTGGTCCAGATGCCCGGGGCCTGTAGTAGCTGGCTCTTCTTCCTTCTCCTTCCTTTGCTCCCGCACACACTTGGCCTTGGTCCTTGGGCTCTCCTTGGTCTCCTCGGGTGTACCTGAGTATGCACAAGGCCCGCCCTTGAAGTAGCATCCATGTCTTACATGCGGAAAGGGAAGATTCGGAAAGGAGCGAGTTCACCTTGTGTCCAATGGTGTATGCTCGTGTGTACATGGGGATGATCGTAGGATGCTCCGCATCATCTCCCCTCCCATGGGAAAGATCCGACCTTGCATCAAAAACCTCATCACCACTTCTTGCTCAAAGCATGCAAAGGCGAAGCAATGGTGCTAAAATACTTCACAAAGCGACGATAGAAACCCGCAAGGCCAAGAAAACTACGCACTTGATGCAAGTTGGTTGGTTGCGGCCAAGTCTTAATAGCACTGATCTTGGACTCATCAACATGAACACCCTTAGAAGAAACAACAAAACCCAAGAAAACGAGCTTATCAACACCAAAAAGGCATTTCTCCATATTATCATAGAGGCGCTCTTTTCTAAGAGTTTGCAAAACAGTGCAGACATGGGTGACATGCTCTGTGATAGATTTGCTAAACATAAGAATGTCATCAAAGTAAACCACAACAAATACACCAATGTAAGGGCGAAAGACATGATTCATAAGGCGCATAAAAGTGCCCGGTGCTTCCAAAAGACCCATAGGCATGACTAACCACTCATACAAACCAAACTTGGTTTTGAAGGTGGTTTTCCATTCATCACCCTCTTGTATGTGGATTTGATAGTAACCACTCTTAAGATCAATTTTGGAAAATATAGTGGCACCGCTAAGCTCATCAAGCATATCATCTAGGCGTGCAATGGGGTACCTATAGCGAATGGTGATAGCATTGATAGGTCTACAATGGAAGCACATGCGAAAGCTACCGTCATGTTTTGGCACAAGAATGACCGGGACGGCACA
Organism: Triticum aestivum; assembly: GCF_018294505.1. Lineage (NCBI taxonomy): Eukaryota > Viridiplantae > Streptophyta > Magnoliopsida > Poales > Poaceae > Triticum > Triticum aestivum. The sequence goes on from NC_057806.1 coordinate 65,950,030, forward strand.
AGGGCTCAGACTTTCACGCACATGTCCATGGTCGATGAGATGTTTTACTTGCCTTTGTATTTCTTTGGTTTCTTCAGGGTTGACACGGTATGGAGCTTTGTTCGGAAGAGGTGCTCCGGGGTTGAGGTCAATTCGGTGCTCAATGCCTCGTAGAGGAGGTAGACCCGGAGGTAGCTCATCTGGGAAAACATCTTGAAATTCCTGCAAAAGAGAAGACAACACTAGAGGAAGAGTGTGAGAAGTGTTAGTCTGTGGTGCATTGTCCTTGCACACGAGGACGTAGTGTAGGACACTAGATGGGTTCTTACACACTTCTCTTATCTCACCTTTGGTGGCAAATAGAACTAGGTTCTTGTTTTCGCTCCTCATGGAGGCACTCAATTTTGGCTTGTGGCACTCACTCTCTTTTTGGTGGCTCGCTCTCTCACTATGATCTCCATGATGGTTGGCTTGCTTGTCAGCGATCACTTGACTTGGCGACATTGGACGGAGGACGTACTCCTTACCCTTCATCTTGAAGATGTAGTGGTTCGTTCGGCCGTTGTTGAGGACTCCTCTACCGAATTGCCATGGCCGTCCAAGGAAAAGATGACAAACGGTCATTGGAATGACGTCGCACTCCAAGGTGTGTTCGTAGGCACCGATTTTGAAGGAGACTTTTACTCGGTGCTCAACTTGGATGGTGTCGGAGTCACTAAGTCATTGCACTTTGTATGGATGTGGATGCTTCGTCTTGGGCAATTGGATCTTGGAGCAAAGTTCTTCACTTGCGAGATTATGACAACTCCCTCCATCGATGATGACCTTGACGGATCATCCATTAATGCCGACCTTGGTGTGGAATATGTGGCATCGTTGGTCTTCTTTTTGGTGATGTTGGAGAGTCAAGACTTTGGAGACAACAAGTGCGGGACTTGAGTCTTCATCGCAAAAGACTTGTTCTTCTTCATTGTTCACTTGGCGGTGCATGGTGACTTTCTCAAGGGCTTCCATTTTGCCTTCACTCATGGAGTCATAAGTGCCATCGTCGTTGAAGACCATGGTTCGCTTGTTGGTGCACTCATAGGACTTGTGGCCTCGGCCTCCGCAAGTGAAACACTTGAAGGAACTCATCTTGACGGTCTCATCAGTTGGGGTTGATAATGATGAAGCTCTCGGCTTGAAGTTGCTCGTAGTAGGATGGCTTGTAGTTGACGAAGCTTTATTGGAAGTCGACTTGTCGATGTTGGTAGTAGAAGGCTTTGTAGTCGGTGTTGGAGTCGTTGAAGCTTGGTTGTTGGAGAAGCCATAGGACTTGGATGAGAACTTGGCATACTTGAAATCATCTTGCACTTGGCATTCCGCTTTGGTAGCTTGGTGCACTAGCTCGATGAGATTTGAGTATGGTTATAAGTCAGCAATCTTCTTGATGGGATGATTGAGTCCATTCAAGAAACGTGCCATTGTTTGCTCATCATCTTCTGTGCCATTGGCTCTTATCATTCCAATCTCCATCTCCTTGTAGTATTCTTCAACGCTATTTGTTCCTTGCTTGAGTTGTTGGAGTTTCTTGAAGAGGTCACGGTTGTAGTAGGTAGGTACGAAGCATGCTCTCATGACATCCTTCATTTGCGCCCAAGTAGTGATGGGTGGTTCACCTCTTGCCTCTCGGCGCTCTATGATTTGTTCCCACCAAATGAGGACATAGTCTTGGAACTCAAGGGATGCCATCACAATCTTCTTCTCTTCTTCATAATTGTGCAAACGGAAGATCTTGTCAACCTTCAATGCCCATGAAAGGTACTCTTTGGGATTGTTGCTTCGGTTGAACTTGGGCATGGTGAACTTGATCTTGCCACAGCGTTGCTCTTCATTGTGTTGGGGTCGGGGATGATGACGCCCATGTTGTTGGTGATTGTTCAACTCATGGTGCTCTTGGCGCGGAGGGTTGTCATTGTCATGTTGTTCTTGTCATGGAGGATCTCCAATGTCTTCATGCTCTGGATTGACTTGTTGTTCTTGGCGAGCTTGTGGATGAGCTTGTCGAGCTCGAGGAGGAACTTGACGATGCACGCGATCTTGAAATCTTCGTTCTTGAATTTCTTCACGAAGTGCTTCCTCTTGTTCACGGGCTTGTCGGCTTCGGTCGGCTACGGCTCGACTTGAATCACGTAGAGCTTGTTGCGCCGCAAGTGCTTGAGCATCACGAAGTTGTTGTTCTTGAAGTTGTGCCTCGGCATCTTGAGCATTTTGGTGTAGACGCGCTCGCACTTCCTCTTCATGTTGTCTTTGTCGTTGCTGTTCTCGTGCTAGTGCAAAGGCCTCTTGAGTTTGACGTTGTCGGCGCTCTTGAGAGTCAGTGTCGCGTAGGGGATTGAGGCTTGCTTGACGATCATTGCGCGCGGCTCAGCGAAGAGTGTTCGATGTCAGTGTACTTGAGCCGGAGAGGGTGAAGTCAGAGTGCCGGCTTGAACGGCTCCTTCTTGAAGTGGAAGACGAGCGGTTGAGCAACAAAGCATGAATTTCGTCCATCCTTGCGTCATTCTCTTGCTTTTGATCGTCAAGCTTGTGGTCGAAGTAGTCCCTTGTACGTTACTCGGAAAGTCACAAGTTGGCGGCAAGGTTGTCGATGCGTTCACTCATAGCTTGTTGCTCTTGATGCAAAGCACGTTGTGCACCAAAGAGGTGACTCTTGGTGACGAAGGAGTTCATGTTGTCGTCTTGCTCCATGAAGAGTGGGTTGGTAGAAGTACTTGGCCTATCCATCATTCCAAGACAAATGTGAGTGGTAGAAAGAGAAGAACGAGTACCAAATGTACCTTGACCGAAGTTGATAGTGGATCGAGGATCACTCCAATGTAGGACAAGGAAATAGCACAATTGGTACTAGCTCTTGTTGGTTTCTCACACCTACACAAGTAAAAGCTTTTGATGGAGCTTGGTTAGGATGGTGGCACAAAATTTGATGCAATTGTAAGTGAGCTTCAATAATGTTGGGAAAGATTCGCAAGATGCAATGTAACAAGTAGACCAAGCATATAAGGTACACGGAAACACACACGCAAAAAGATAAGTGGGGTTGTGCAACCAAGGGTGAGCCAAAATGTGGAATCCACAAAAATGCTCTTGTTGCACAACACTAGAGAGACGCTAGCACGATTGCACAATAGGCGGATACAAGAACTTGTGCACAACCTACTTAGCAAAAATGCAACGACTTCTATCCCAATTATGATCTATGCAAGGTGTTGCTATGATATGATCCAAGATGATCGAGTATGACAATCTTAATGTTGTAAGATGCTATGGTACTTGCCTAAAAGCTCTTTGCATATCTTTTCTCTTTGCTTAAAATCTTGTTTGGCTCTTTGATGTTTGAGCTCTTTTCTCATGCAATTCTTGACGAACCAAGATAGGAAATGAGTGGTGTCAAAATGGTGGCACGAATACCAAGGTGTAGTCGAGGTGGTCATTGTTGATGACGATGTAGGACGGCGGTGATAATGTAGGACGTGTTCGTGGTGAAGATGAGCGGCGGTGATGTCGATGTCGAACCGTACCTAGATAGCCGAAACACAAAAGGATACGGTACCGCAACTCAAATTCTCAAACCTCAAAGTAGCAAAAGTGTCGGAGAGCGAAACTGTCCAGAATGGTTGGGCTATGCGGAAGTGGTGGAGGTATGCGGAAGTATAAGTGTTCTATGGTGGGCACCGGAACAAAATTTGGTGAAAAATGGACGGAAAATGGGGCGGTGGATGGAGATGTTGCTGCCAGGGGTCGGATGTCTGGGTGTAAGGCCGGATGTCCGGGGGGCGGATGTCCGGGCTTGTCAGGCCGGATGTCCGAGCTCTGGATCCGAGGATGAACACCGCGTGGAGAGGTCAAATCCGGGCAAAAATCGGAGGAATATGTGGATGGAAATTGGGGGAAAATGGATGGGAAGCTAGATCCACTCAAAACAAAGCAAATCCACGGATCCAAACCAACAAAATCTCAACACACCAACAAATCACAAAAAAAATTAGGGGCTATTTTTGGTGGGGAATTTTCAAATTAGGATGAAAAACTACCAAAGCAAGGCTAGAAACACAATGGGGAGGCTCCGAAATCGTGATCAACCTGGCTTTGATACCAAGATGATGTAGGGTAGAACCCTAATCGGCCGATCTTTCATGAAAGGAGCGGATCCCGCGAAGAACACAAGGAACATGAGGGTGAAAACGAGGGGAAACACGAGAGAATCACTCAACCAACAAGAAATAGTAACACATGTGCTAGATCCTCGAGTACATAAAGTAAGATACACGATCTATGATCAACTAGGGATGATACACGGTAACCGGTCTTCTCCGTGAGGAGGTCTTGAAGTTCTTCTCCAAAAGGAGGTCTTGAATCCAAAGGGATCTTCTCCGTAGAGACCGCGGTCTCTCTCGTGGAGTAGATCCGATGTGGATGAGCAATGCTCTATATCTAAAATGTGATAAACCAATGCTAACCCTAGAAAGTTGGGAGAGAAGGAGTATATATAGTCTAGGGGAGAAGGGATACATGGGCCTAGACCCTTCACTATGCCCAAACAGGGGAGGCCGGATGTCCGGGCTTTCAGGCGACGCCGAATATCCGGGCTGGGGGGCTGGATGCCCGGGCTGGAGTGGTGGCATTTGTTTCTCTCGGGTTCGGAGGGGCCGAATTTCCAGGCTGGTGGCCGGATGTCCGGGGGCTCGTGAGAGGCCGGATGTCCGGGTTGTGGAGGCCGGATGTCCGGGGCCTGTAGCTTCTAGCGGCTGTGCTTCTGTAGTGGTTGACGCTCCAGGGGTCGGATGTCCGGGGCCTTGGCCGGATGTCTGGGGCCTGGGAGATGCTCTTGGCTCCTTCCATTGGTTCTCCTCATCCGTGGACTTGGGAACTTGTACATCTTCATGCGCATCTTCGCGAGGGTCCTCTTGGTGCCTAATCATGCACAACACCTTGGACTTAGGTAGTAGCCATGTCTCATGCATAGAGAGTGGAAGTTCGGAGAGGAGTGAGTTCACCTTATCTTTGATAGCCTTGGCTCGGGCTCGTGTCATTGGTCCAAGTGGTGTCGTTGGAGGTGTAGGTGCATCCATGGGGATGATCTTGGGATGCTCCGCATCATCACTTGTAGTTGGACGAAGAGGAAGACATGGTGCAATCCAAGTACTCGAAGGTGTCGCCGGAGTGGTATACATGCAAAAAGAGCAAACGCAAACGACACTCAGAAATACAATGGTTAGCGCACACAAAGTGTCCATCAAATAAGAAAGAGTCCCTGTGACAAGATTGACCATAACAAGGTGTGTGAAGCTTATCCAAAAGATATGGAATGGTATGCAAAGCATTCATGGGAGAAAAAGCATTCATGGTGCACACAAATGTATTGTGAATGTGATCAATGCAACCACGGTGCAAAATGATGTCGTAGAGAGACGGTGTATCAATAGCATGAATATGGAAATGGATGCTTAATATGAGTATGTGATCATGCAATGGATGATGAGCAATATGATCATGATGTATATATATGTCATCAAGGAAGATCACAACAAATTTGCTATGAAAGTGCACAAGCTCATATATCATGGGTGACATGGGAATACAAGATGCAACAACGCAATCATGATGTGAGTAAATCCATGCATAAGATGCAAATTTGTCATGTGTATGATATGTCCATCAAGCATGACATGTGTGAGCATAATCAACAAATATGGAGGTGTTGGAGTACCAATGCTCGATGTCGTGGCATGAGTGGAGGTTCGAAGGTGCATCCAATAAGTCCAAGCGCTCCTAAACTTGAAGGTCCATCGACCCAATCTCCAATGTCGCTCCTCCGTTCGCGAGATGTATCATGTAGACAACAAGAAGGAGACAACAATGAAAGAATGACCCATCCAATATGCTTATTTGAAGATGGCTCAAAGGGAAGGAGGTCACCTTTAGAAATGTCCTAAGGATGTTGGAGTTGTACATCTTGTATGCCTTCACATAACCAATATGTCTCGTGATGGTACCACCTTGTAAATCCTTCAAAAGGAAAGAACGTGACAAACACTCGCAAAAACAAATGAGGTTAGAAGAAATGCAAAACCTATCATTCGGGTGGTAAGAAACCCAAGAAGTGTATGCATCATGCTCATCATAAGAAAGGACAAGGGAGCATTTCATAGTATGGAGGCATATGATGTGAGAACAACCAAATACCATAGGCTCAAGTAAACAAGCATGCATCACAAGTAAGGTGTCCGAGTCTCCAAGATCAATAAGCATAGATGCAATAATTGGAGGCAAGCGACAATGAACAAGATGTATCATGTGAGAGGCACGAGCATATATGTCATCAACCCAAGAATGCAAGTAAGAGTTGAACATGGGTGATGCGACAAAGCAAGCAATCATAGCAATCAAGTAGGGCAAGCTAGTAGTGGGAAGATGCAACATACTAGAAGGAATCATGGCAATCATGTCGTGTGTGCAAATGGTGGGCATGAATAATGCACAAGACATATCACATGAGCAAAATAGCATCAATAGCATGAGGCACATGATAAAGATGGAAAAAGTAACAAGGATCTCCACCAAGCATGCAAATACACATAGGAGTAGCATAATGGTGAATCATGGGTAGATGCAAGCAAGGGTCACAACTGCATGGCAAAGGCATAGAAGCAAGCATAACATGCAAAGTGAACATGGTAAAATGAGCAAGAGAGCGGTATATAGCCCATAGCCGTGTGAGAGCCAAGTGTGAGAGATGTGCGTAGTCATTGCGCAAAGAGAGCAGCGGGAAGGATAGTTCACGAGATCCCAAGTCATCTTTGCTCTCAAGAGCTCGTTTCGTCAACTATTGGGATTGAGAGGTTGATGAGTATACGGGAGTACCTACAGAAAACAAAGACAAAGGGAAAATTGTGTGTGCATGGTATATGTACACATCATCCATCATGATGTGCACGTGCTTGTGTTGGTTAGCAAAAAATATCCTATGCTCAAATAAATGTGATGCATGATAGAGAAACATGTCATCCATCATGATAGGTTTGTTGTTATGTATAGCATAATGGAGACCCAAATTGTGTAATGCATCATGGGAAATATGTAGAGCATTGTTATTCATGGAATGCATATGGTGCAAGAAATTATGGGAATCATGCAAAGTATGGAATGCATCAAAATCTCCTAATATGTATGAGGAAATTATGGGGGTCTCCTCATAAGCATTAATGGAAACATCACATGGAGAATACTGACAACATCCAAAACAATGCATATTTGTAACAATGTGATCATGGCATGGCATAGTAGATGAATTGCGCAAATCGTGTAAAGGAAGCATGGCAATATCATCACATGAAAAACAAAAGCCAATGACCATCATCTCGTCATCTATGCCATAAGTGCAAATGGGATTTATTGTAATAGGGCATGCATAGTTATTATGTTGAGATTGAAATGATGCGATATGGGAGATCTCACTCATAGCATATGACAAGTTCAATGGATTGTCAAACATGATGTGACCAATAGAATTTTCACATGATATCCTATGGAGCATAGCATCACAACTAGACAACTCAACATGCTCATCATCATATTTATCATAAATAGGTAAGTCATGACATGAAGAAGTCGCGCTAGCATGAAGCATGGTGTCGATGTCAAAACCGGCGGATCTCGGGTAGGGGGTCCCGAACTGTGCATCAAGGCCAGATGGTAACAGGAGACAAGGGACACGATGTTTTTACCCAGGTTCGGGCCCTCTCGATTTAGGTAATACCCTACTCCTGCTTGATTAATATTGATGATATGGGTAGTACAAGAGTAGATCTACCACGAGATCAAGGAGGCTAAACCCTAGAAGCTAGCCTATGGTATGATTGTTGTATATGGAGTTGATTCTGTCCTACGGACTACAACCCTCCGGTTTATATAGACACCGGATAGGGTTAGGGTTACACAGAGTCGGTTACAATGGTAGGAGATCTTGAATATCCGCATCGCCAAGCTTGCCTTCCACGCCAAGGAAAGTCCCATCTGGACACGGGACGAAGTCTTCAATCTTGTATCTTCATAGTCCAGGAGTCCGGCTGAAGGTATAGTCCGGCTACCCGAACACCCCCTAATCCAGGACTCGCTCAGTAGCCCCTGAACCAGGCTTCAATGACGACGAGTCCGGCGTGCAAATTGTCTTCGGCATTGCAAGGTGGGTTCCTCCTCCAAGTCCTTCATAGAATATCGTAAACACCAAGAGTAGTGTCCGGCTCTGCAAAATAAGCTTCCACATATTGCCATAGAGAGAATAATATTAACACAAATCAAATCTGCTGACGTATTCCGCAGTATGTCAACACACTACAGCCAAGTCCTTTACTCGAATCGTTTTTACTTTTCCACCTCAGCGTTGTTTTGCGAGGCGGTTTCCTTGGCACGTCTTGTCAAAGCAGAGATCGTGTACCCCCCTTTTACGGGATTCTCATCAATACAGACGTGGGTAACCCAACCGCGCCACTTATCACGGCGCTTGGGAGGCAAGCGAGTTTTACTAGGCAGGTGGGGACGCACAACCGCATCCACCCATATAAGGGGACAAGGATCCACCTTTTTACCTACGCCTTCTTCCTCCCTTGCCTACCCATCTCCTGCGCACCCGAGCTCCAGCGCCCCAGCCCGCACTTCCCACCTCAACCTTCTCCATCAATGTCCGGAGTGGGAGGCAAGTCGATGGTCTCCTCCGTCACGGAGGGCAAAATTAAGAAGCTAAGGAAGGCCGGTTATCTGTCCAAGGACATCGCGCACCGGCTTCCCAAAGATGGGCAGCTTATCCCCACCCCAAAGCCCCATGAGAGGGTAGTATTTCTCCCCCACTTCCTCCGTGGACTGGGTTTTCCACTCCACCCATTTGTCCGGGGGCTCATGTTCTACTACGGCCTGGATTTCCACGATCTGGCTCCGAACTTCATCCTCAACATCTCGGCGTTTATCATCGTGTGCAAGGCTTTTCTCCGCGTCCGCCCCCATTTCGGCCTCTGGCTCAAGACCTTTAACGTCAAGCCCAAGGTGGTGTGCGGCAGCCTGGCGGAGTGTGGAGGTGCCATGGCGGGCAAGATGGCCAACGTCCTATGGTTCGAGGGCTCTTTCGTGGAGACCCTAAAGGGATGGCAAGCCGGGTGGTCTTATATCACCGAGCCGCGCGATCCGGAATGGACCGCAGCCCCCGAGTTTCGATCCGGACCCCCCACGCGGCTTATGTCCTGGAAAGAGACGGGCCTGTCATGGGGTGACGAAAAAGAGGTGACCAGATTGCAAACATGCATCCAGTCCCTGGTGAACAAGCCAGTTCGGTTTGTTAATATAATCCAGGTTATGCTCATCCGCCGGATCCTCCCGTGCCAACAACAAGATTTTAATCTGTGGGAGTTCAACCTGGCGCAGCATCAAACCCTCAGCAGGCTCTTCGACACGACGTACGAAGACGCCTGGAAGATGCTACTCAAGGGCGCCGAGGCTCCCGCATCTGCTTCCGAGGACCGCGGATACAGCTCACAGCGTCACGCTAGCAAGGTATGCCATCTACACCTTTTACAGGATGTTAAGCTTTTTTCATAGTTTGACTCTATGCGGGATCTAAACTCCCTTACCTTTGGCAGGCTTGGCGTGCGATAGCCGAACCGATTAACTGTCCGGCTCCGCTGCCCGAAGACCCAGCCCCAGCTTTACTAGTGAAGCTACTGGCTACGGCGCCTTATGTGGTGCCGGAGAAGAAGGCCAAGAAGAAGAAGACCACGGGGAATCGAAAGAGTGCCCGCAATGTGGTGGTGTCGGACTCGTCATCTGATGAGTCCGAGACGCCCTCCTCCCGCGAAAACGAGGAGGAGGAAGAAGAAAACTCTCCCCCCCCCCCCCATCGGAGGGAGGAGAGAAGAGGGAGGCCGCCCCAACGGGGGAGGCCGAGGGGTATAGGAAAAGCAAGACCCCTCCGCCGGACTACGCCCCCAACGCCGAAGAGGGCAAAGAGGAGTGGCCAAACAGGGCCAAGCGTCCGGCGAAATTGTAAGTTCGGATATTAGAGTAACTCAAGATGTTCCTTTGTTGCACAGCTTTCCCTAATGTCGAATGTAATTATGCAGTCCGCCCCGGGCCGAATTCGACGAATCGTCGGGTAGCTCCCTGGACTCATCGGACGTGAACTCAGTTCCACCCGCTGTCTCCCCCCGCACTACAGACGACGCCAAAGTGGCGTCGTGACAAGCTCTGGGGCAGGAGGTGGTTGTCCTGGAGGAGCCGCAAGGCAACCTCCCGAAATCCAGGAGTGAAGGGGATAAGGCTCCCAGGGCTCTCAGTCCGGCTTTGTGCCGGACACCGCGTCGGAATCTTCCACAGTTCTGGACCGCGGTAGGCGAACTCCTTCCAAGAGGAGCAAGCCTTCTAAGTCGGCGGCCTCCGTCCAACCGGAGGTGCCGGACAATCTGCTGGAGGTGCTTGACGATGCCTCCATCGACGAGGGGCACCGTACTATTATGAGTACGGTGATCCAGAAGGTTCAGTCCGCCAAGAGCGGACTGACTGAAGCTTGCTCTAGCCTTCTAACAGGCTTCGAGGTAAGTAAAAATATGTAAACATATTACCGCATAGACAGTAGCCCCTGATGCTCTGTTTGGCGTTCGGAAAGAAAAGTCGAATAGAGGATATATTAAATACCACAGGAGTCTAACAAAAAAGAGTCAATATGCGTATGCAGGCTTCGCTGCTATCCACTGCCGCACTAACTGCGGAGGTGGGTGTCCTGAAGCAGGACCTCGAGCGGACCGAGCAAGAGCTCGGCTTTGCCAAGCGGCGGCTCGAAGAGAAAGAAGGTAAGAAATACCATACAGAAAAAGTACATATAGAAAGGCTTGATTGCAAAAAAAGTAACAGGATTGTACTGCTTATTGTAGGGGCCACGACTGAGGTGGCAACCCTTAAGCAGGCGCTGTCTGCGGCCAAAAAGAAAACGGCCGCGGAGCGCACCGAGCAAGAGAAACTTGAGGTCCAGGTCGATGAGGTGCAGCAGGAGCTTCAGGCTCTCATGAAAAAACATGAGAGTTTGGAGCTTGAGTCCAAGACGCAAGCGTCCGAGCTCGCGGCGGCCCTTGAGACTGCCAAGTCTGCCAAGGCCGAAGCCCAAAAGGCCCTCCAGGAGTTGGAGGAGATGAAAAAGATAGCGGCGGGTAAGGCATTCTATATGCAAAGCAGACATATAAAAGTAAACTACTTGTTACTTACCCGAATCCGGAGCTCTCCAGGGGCATTCGTAGATCTTCCCCGCAGCGTATCCGATGCCGCCGCATTCTACCGAGCCGAGGAAGGCAGCTCGACAGAGAAGGTGTTCTGGTCTCAGTATGCTGAGGCCGGACACCCTGTGCCCTTGAGCGACCAGCTGAAATAGCTGGTCGAACTCGACAAGGCGGCCGAACAGGCCATGAAGAGCTTTATAGTTCGGCTATGGCCCGGAGAGGCCTTGCCTGGGAGCTACTTCGGGCTGGTGCGGCGACTGGTGGAGGCCTGTCCAAGGCTCGAGGTCGTCAAGCGCTCCGTCTGCACCGAAGGTGCTCGTAGGGCCCTTGCCCGTGCAAAGGTGCACTGGGGTAAGCTGGACGGTGAGAAGCTTGTGAGGGACGGGCCGCCTCCGGGAAAGGAGCATCGCAGGCCCGAGAACTATTACAAGGATGTTCTTGCTGGTGCCCGCCTTGTGGCGGATGAATGTACTAAGGATGTAATTTTTGAATGAACTCACTCGTGTTATCCTGTGCGCTGAAAACTTGTTCATATGCGCTAAGCAATGCTTATTGAATTTAAAATATTACTTTCTGTGCGGCCGTTTATCAAAAATTGAGAGATGGCCAGTCGTCGGCTTTTGCCCCCGTGCCACTAGTGCTGGGGTGTTCGGGATAAACCTGAGCGCTCTTTTTCCCATAGTTGGGTCCTTCGAGGGAGGCGCTCAGCACAACGAACCAGGCAATCGGACTATAATGCTTGAACACTCTCACTTAGCCATAGAACTGTATAATTTTAAATTTCGGCAAAGCCCCTAGTTCAGAAGACCGAGTTTGGGGTGCTATCCACGCCTTGGCCGGACAAAGCCAGCTCCTCGCTCGAAGCGGCATAAGCCTTTAGGGACTCGAAAAACCTCTCGAACAGCGACCGGTCTCTCGCCACATCATGGCAGTCAGTTTTAGCTTTCTCCACTGAGGTGCTTAACCCAGCTCAACCGGGGCACAATCGCAGTGGTTCTCCTAGTGCTACCTTAGCCGATAGAGCGGAATGTAAGGCACCAAAACATAGGAGCCGGGAAAACCCAACTATTGACCCAAATCATGATCCGGAGCCGATGCCTATAGTGCTATAAGTTCGGGGTACCGCACTTGTGAAAGTGTACGGACTTCTCACACCATTATGAGGGGTACTGAAGCCCCTGGCGTGTTTGCCGTACCATAGTGTACGGGTGCAATCATGTCATTTGATAAACATAAATGTGAAAAGAAGACAATGCAAAAAATAGACAAGAAGCTAAGCATTGTTTATAGAGAGGCTATTTTGTTGGGGAACGTAGCAGAAATTCAAAATTTTCCTACGTGTCACCAAGATCTATCTATGGAGAGACTAGCAACGAGGGGAAGGAGAGTGCATCTACATACCCTTGTATATCGCTAAGCAGAAGCGTTCAAGTGAACGGGGTTGATGGAGTCGTACTCATCGTGATTCAAATCACCGATGATCAAGTGCCGAACGCACGGCACCTCCGCGTTCAACACACGTACAGCCCGGTGACGTCTCCCACGTCTTGATCCAGCAAGGAGAGAGGGAGAGGTTGAGGAAGACTCCATCCAGCAGCAGCACAATGGCGTGGTGGTGGTGGAGGAGCATGGCTATCCTGTAGGGCTTCGCCAAGCACCACAGAAGAGGAGGAGGAAGAGATGCAGGGCTGCACCAACGAGAGATCGAATCACGTGTGTTATAGGCAGCCCCTAGGCCTCATATATATGGGGAAGGGGAGGAGGCTGCGCCCCCTCTAGGGTTCCCACCCCTAGAGGGGCGGCAGCCCTAGATGGGTCTTGGGTGGTGGCCAAGAGAGGGGAGAGGGGGAGGCGCCCCTAGGGTGGGCCTTAAGGCCCATCTGGACCTAGGGTTTGCCCCCTCCCACTCTCCCTGCGCCTTGGGCCTTGGTGGGAGGCGCACCAGCCCACTAAGGGGCTGGTCCCTCACCACTCTTGGCCCACACAACCTTCTGGGGTTGGTGGCCCCACCTGGTGGACCCCCGGGACCCTCCCGGTGGTCCCGGTATGTTACCAATAAACCCCGAAATTCTTCCGGTGACCAAAACAGGACTTCCCATATATAAATCTTTACCTCCGGACCATTCCGGAACTCCTCGTGACATCCGAGATCTCATCCGGGACTCCGAACAACATTCGGTAACCACATACAAGCTTCCTTTATAACCCTAGCGTCATCAAACCTTAAGTGTGTAGACCCTACGGGTTCGGGAGACATGCAGACATGACCGAGACGTTCTCCGGTCAATAACCAACAGCGAGATCTGGATACCCATGTTGTCTCCCACATGTTCCACTATGATCTCATCGGATGAACCACGATGTCAAGGACTTAATCAATCTCATATTCAATTCCCTTTGTCTAGCGGTACGATACTTGCCCGAGATTCGATCGTCGGTATCCTGATACCTTGTTCAATCTCGTTACCGGCAAGTCTCTTTACTCGTTCCGTAACACATCATCCCGTGATCAACTCCTTGATCACATTGTGCACATTATGATGATGTCCTATCGAGTGGGCCCAGAGATACCTCTCCGTTTACATGGAGTGACAAATCCCAGTCTCGATTCGTGCCAACCCAACAGACACTTTCGGAGATACCTGTAGTGCACCTTTATAGTCACCCAGTTACGTTGTGACGTTTGGTACACCCAAAGCACTCCTACGGTATCCGGGAGTTGCACAATCTCATGGTCTAAGGAAATGATACTTGACATTAGAAAAGCTTTAGCATACGAACTACATGATCTTGTGCTAGGCTTAGGATTGGGTCTTGTCCATCACATCATTCTCCTAATGATGTGATCCCGTTATCAACGACATCCAATGTCCATGGTTAGGAAACCATAACCATCTATTGATCAACGAGCTAGTCAACTAGAGGCTCACTAGGGACATGGTGTTGTCTATGTATCCACACATGTATCTGAGTTTCCTGTCAATACAATTATAGCATGGATAATAAACGATTATCATGAACAAGGAAATATAATAATAATCAATTTATTATTGCCTCTACGGCATATTTCCAATAGTCTCCCACTTGCACTAGAGTCAATAATCTAGTTCACATCGCCATGTGATTAACACTCATAGGTCACATCGCCATGTGACTAACACCCAAAGAGTTCTGGGTTTGATCATGTTGCTAGTGAGAGAGGTTTTAGTCAACGGCTCTGAACCTTTCAGATCCGTGTGTGCTTCACAAATCTCTATGTCATCTCCTAGATGCATCTACCACGTTCTATTTGGAGCTATTCCAAATAACTATTCTACTATACGAATCCAGTTTACTACTCAGAATAATCTGGATTAGTGTCAAAGTTTGCATCGGCGTAACCCTTTACGACGAACTCTTTTACCACCTCCATAATCGAGAAAATTCCTTAGTCCACTAGTTACTAAGGATAACTTTGACCACTGTCCTTAGTCCACTCTTGTACCCCTTGACTGACTCATGGCAAGGCACACTTCAGGTGCGGCACACAGCATAGCATACTGTAGAGCCTATGTCTTAAGCATAGGGGACGACCTTCGTCCTTTCTCTCTATTCTGCCGTGGTCGAGCTTTAAGTCTTAACTTCATACCTTACAACTCAGGCAAGAACTCCTTCTTTGACTGATCCATCTTGAACAACTTCAAGATCATGTCTAGACATGTGCTCATTTGAAAGTACCGTTAAGCGTTTTGATCTATCCTTATAGATCTTGATGCTCAATTCTCAAGTAGCTTAATCCAGGTTTTCCATTGAAAACACTTTCCAAATAACCCTATATGCTTTCTAGAAATTCTACGTCATTTCCGATCAACAATATGTTAAAACATATACTCATCAGAAATTCTATAGTGCTCCCACTCACTTCTTTGGAAATACAAGTTTCTCATAAACTTTGTATAAACCCAAAATCTTTGATCATCATCAAAGCATACATTCCAACTCCGAGATGCTTACTCTAGTCCTTAGAAGGATAGCTGGAGCTTTGCACACTTGTTAGCATCTTTCAGGATTGACAAAACCTTCCGATTGTATCACATACAACCTTTCCTCAAGAAAATCGTCGAGGAAACGATGTTTTGACATCCTATCTGCAAGATTTCATAAATAATGCAGTAATCGCTAATATAATTCCAACAGACTCTTAGCATCGCTATGAGTGAGAAAGTCTCATCATAGTCAACTCCTTGAACTTGTCGAAAAACATCTTAATGACAAGTCGAGCTTTCTTAATGGTGACATTTACCATCATTGTCCGTCTTCCTTTTAAAATCCATCTGTACCTAACAGCCTTATGACCATCAAGTAGTTCTTCCAAAGTCTACACTTTGTTTTCACACATGGATCCTATCTCGGATTTTATGGCGTCGAGCCATTTATCGGAATCCATGCCCACCATCGCTTCTCCATAGCTCGTAGGTTCATTGTTTTCTAGCAACATGACTTCCAAGATAGGATTACGTACCACTCTGAAGTAGTACGCATCCTTGTCATCCCACGAGGTTTGGGAGTGACTTGATCCGAAGTCTCATGATCAATATCATAAGCTTCCACTTCAATTGGTGTAGGTGCCATAGGAACAACTCTTTGTGCCCTGCTATACACTAGTTGAAGTGACGGTTCAATAACCTCATCAAGTCTCCACCATCCTCCCACTCAATTCTTTCGAGAGAAACTTTTCCTCGAGAAAGGACCCGATTCTAGAAACAATCCCTTATTGCTTTCGGATCTGAGACAGGAGGTATACCCAACTGTTTTGGGTGTCCTATGAAGATGCATTTATCCGCTTTGGGTTCGAGCTTATCAGCCTGAAACTTTTTCACATAAGCATCGCAGCCCCAAACTTCTAAGAAATGATAGCTTAGGTTTCTCTAAACCATAGTTCATACGGTGTCATCTCATCGGAATTACGTGGTGCCCTATTTAAAGTGAATGTGGTTGTCTTTAATGCCTAACCCATAAACTATCGTGGTAATTTGATAAGAGACATCATGGTATGCATCATATCCAATAGGGTGCAGTTATGATGTTCGGACACACCATCACACTATGGTGTTCCGGGCTGTATTAGTTGTGAAACAATTTCCACAATGTCTTAATTCTGTGCCAAACTCGTAATTCAGATATTCATCTCTATGATCATATCATAGATCTTTTATCCTCTTGTCACGACGATCTTTCAACTTCACCCTGAAATTACTTGAATCTTTCAATAATTCAGACTCGTGATTCATCAAGTAAATATACTCAACATCTACTCAAATCATCTGTGAAGTAAGAACATAACGATGTCCACTACATGCCTCAGCACTTATTGGACTGCACACATCAAAATGTATTACTTCCAACAAGTTGCTTTCTAGTTCCATTTTACTGAAAAACGAGGCTTTCAGTCATCTTGCCCATGTGGTATGATTTGCATGTCTCAAGTGATTCAAAATCAAGTGAGTCCAAACGGTCCATTTGCATGGAGTCATGCATATACACCAATAGACATGGTTCGCATGTCTCAAACTTTTCAAAAATGAGTGAGCCCAAAGATCCATCAACATGGAGCTTCTTCATGCGTTTTATACCGATATGACTTACGTGGCAGTGCCACAAGTAGGTGGTACTGTCATTACTATCTTTTGGCATGAACATGTGTATCACTACGATCGAGATTCAATAAACCATTCATTCTAGGTGTAAGACCATTTGAAGGTATTATTCAAATAAACAGAGTAACCATTATTCTCCTTAAATGAATAACCGTGTTGTGACAGACGTAATCCAATCATGTCTATGCTCAACGCAAACACCAAATAACAATTATTTAGGTTTAACACCAATCTCGATGGTAGAGGGAGCGTGCGATGCTTGATCATATCAACATTGGAAACACTTCCAACACATATCGTCAGCTCACCTTTAGCTAGTCTCCGTTTATTCTGTAGCTTTTATTTCGAGTTACTAACACTTAGCAACCGAACCGGTATCTAATACCCTAGTGCTACTAGGAGTACTAGTAAAGTACACATCAACACAATGTATATCCAATATACTTCTATCGACCTTGCCAGCCTTCTAATCTACCAAGTATCTAGGGTAATTCTGCTCCGGTGGCTGTTCCCCTTATTACAGAAGCACTTAGTCTTGGGTTTGGGTTCAACCTTGGGTTTCTTCACTAGAGCAGCAACTGATTTGCTGTTTCATGAAGTATCCCTTCTTGCCCTTGCCCTTCTTGAAACTAGTGGTTTCATCAACCATCAACAATTGATGCTCCTTCTTGATTTCTACTTTCGTGGTGTCAAACATCACGAATATCTCAAGGATCATCATATATGTCCCTGATATATTATAGTTCATCACGAAGCTCTAGCAGCTTGGTGGTAATGACTTCGGAGAAACATCACTATCTTATCTGGAAGATTAACTCCCACTCGATTCAAATGATTGTTGTACTCAGACAATCTGAGCACAAGCTCAACAATTGAGCTTTTCTCCCTTAGTTTGCAGGCTAAGAAAATCGTCAGAGGTCTTATACCTCTTGACGTGGGCACGAGCTTGAAATCCCAATTTCAGCCCTCAAAACATCTCATATGTTTTGCGACGTTTCCAAAACGTCTTTGGTGCCTCAACTCTATACCGTTTAACTGAACTATCATGTAGTTATCAAAACGTGTATGTCAGATGTTCGCAACATCCACAGACAACGTTCGAGGTTCAGCACACTGAGCGGTGCATTAAGGACATAAGCCTTCTAAGAAGCAATGAGGACAATCCTCAGTCTACGGACCTAGTCCGCATAATTGCTACTAACAACTCTCAACTAAATTTTTCTCTAGGAACATATCTAAACAGTAGAACTAAAGCGCGAGCTACGACATAATTTGCAAAATCCTTTTGACTATGTTCAGGATAATTAAGTTCATCTTATGAACTCCCACTCAGATAGACATCACTCTAGTCATCTAAGTGATTACATGATCCGAGTCAACTAGGCCGTGTCCGATCATCACGTGAGACGGACTAGTCAACATCGGTGAACATCTTCATGTTGATCGTATTTGCCATACGACTCATGCTCGACCTTTCGGTCTTCTGTGTTCCGAGGCCATGTCTGTACATGCTAGGCTCGTCAAGTTAACCTAAGTGTTTTGCATGTGTTCCGAGGCCATGTCTGTACATGCTAGGGTCGTCAACACCCGTTGTATATGAACATATGAATCTAACACCCGATCATCACGTGGTGCTTCGAAACTACGAACTGTCGCAACGGTGCACAGTTAGGGGGAACACTTTCTTGAAATTTTAATGAGGGATCATCTTATTTACTACTGTCGTTCTAAGCAAATAAGATGTATAAACATGATAAACATCACATGCAATCAAATAGTGACATGATATGGCCAATATCATATTGCTCCTTTTGATCTCCATCTTCGGGACTCCATGATCATCATCGTCACCGGCATGACACCATGATCTCCATCATCATGATCTCCATCATCGTGTCTTCATGAAGTTGTCACGTCATCTATTACTTCTACTACTACAGCTAACGGTTAGCAATAAAAGTAAAGTAATTACATGACGTTTAAGTTGACACGCAGGTCATAAATAAATAAAGACAACTCCTATGGCTCCTGCCGGTTGTCATATTCATCGACATGCAAGTCGTGATTCCTATTACAAGAACATGATCAATCTCATACATCACATATATCATTCATCACATCCTTTGGCCATATCACATCACATAGCATACCCTGCAAAAACAAGTTAGACGTCCTCTAATTGTTTTTTGCATGTTTTACGTGGCTGCTATGGGTTTCTAGCAAGAACGTTTCTTACCTACGCAAAGACCACAACGTGATATGCCAATTGCTATTTACCCTTCATAAGGACCCTTTTCATCGAATCCGATCCGACTAAAGTGGGAGAGACAGACACCCGCTAGCCACCTTATGCAACTAGTGCATGTGAGTCGGTGGAACCAGTCTCACGTAAGAGTACGTGTAAGGTCGGTCCGGGCCGCTTCATCCCACGATGCCGCTGAATCAAGATAAGACTAGTAACGGCAAGCATATTGAACAAAATCAACGCCCACAACTACTTTGTGTTCTACTCGTGCATAGAATCTACGCAATAGACCTAGCTCTGATACCACTGTTGGGGAACGTAGAAGAAATTCAAAATTTTCCTACGTGTCACCAAGATCTATCTATGGAGAGACCAGCAATGAGGGGAAGGAGAGTGCATCTACAGACCCTTGTAGATCGCTAAGCGGAAGCGTTCAAGTGAACGGGGTTGATGGAGTCGTACTCGTCGTGATTCAAATCATCGATGATCAAGTGCCGAACGCATGGCACCTCCGCGTTCAACACACGTACAGCCCGGTGACGTCTCCCACGCCTTGATCCAGCAAGGAGAGAGGGAGAGGTTGAGGAAGACTCCATCGAGCAGCAGCAGAACGGCGTGGTGGTGGTGGAGGAGCGTGGCTATCCTGCAGGGCTTCGCCAAGCACCACAGAAGAGGAGGAAGAAGAGATGCAGGGCTGCACCAACGAGAGATCGAATCACGTGTGTTATGGGCAGCCCCTAGGCCTCATATATATGGGGAAGGGGAGGAGGCTGCGCCCCCTCTAGGGTTCCCACCCCTAGAGGGGCGGCAGCCCTAGATGGGTCTTGGGTGGCGGCCAAGAGAGGGGAGAGGGGGAGGCGCCCCTAGGGTGGGCCTTAAGGCCCATCTGGACCTAGGGTTTGCCCCCTCCCACTCTCCCTGCGCCTTGGGCCTTGGTGGGAGGCGCACCAGCCCACTAAGGGGCTGGTCCCTCACCACTCTTGGCCCACGCAACCTTCTGGGGTTGGTGGCCCCACTTGGTGGACCCCCGGGACCCTCCCGGTGGTCCCGGTACGTTACCGATAAACCCCGAAACTCTTCCGGTGACCAAAACAGGACTTCCCATATATAAATCTTTACCTCCGGACCATTCTGGAACTCCTCGTGACGTCCGGGATCTCATCCGGGACTCCGAACAACATTCGGTAACCACATACAAGCTTCCTTTATAACCCTAGCGTCATCGAACCTTAAGTGTGTAGACCCTATTGGTTCGGGAGACATGCAGACATGACCGAGACGTTCTCCGGTCAATAACCAACAGCGGGATCTGGATACCCATGTTGGCTCCCACATGTTCCACGATGATCTCATCGGATGAACCACGATGTCAAGGACTTAATCAATCCCGTATTCAATTCCCTTTGTCTAGCGGTACGATACTTGCCCGAGATTTGATCGTCGGTATCCTGATACCTTGTTCAATCTCGTTACCAGCAAGTCTCTTTACTCGTTCCGTAACACATCATCCCGTGATCAACTCCTTGATCACATTGTGCACATTATGATGATGTCCTACTGAGTGGGCCCAGAGATACCTCTCCGTTGACACGGAGTGACAAATCCCAGTATCGATTCGTGCCAACCCAACAGACACTTTCGGAGATACCTGTAGTGCACCTTTATAGTCACCCAGTTACGTTGTGACGTTTAGTACACCCAAAGCACTCCTACGGTATCCGGGAGTTGCACAATCTCATGGTCTAAGGAAATGATACTTGACATTAGAAAAGCTTTAGCATACGAACTACATGATCTTGTGCTAGGCTTAGGATTGGGTCTTGTCCATCACATCATTCTCCTAATGATGTGATCCCGTTATCAATGACATCCAATGTCCATGGTTAGGAAACCATAACCATCTATTGATCAACGAGCTAGTCAACTAGAGGCTCACTAGGGACATGGTGTTGTCTATGTATCCACACATGTATCTGAGTTTCCTATCAATACAATTATACCATGGATAATAAACGATTATCATGAATAAGGAAATATAATAATAATCAATTTATTATTGCCTCTAGGGTATATTTCCAACATATTTATCAAAGACGAATGATACAAATAGTGCGGTAAGCAAAAGATATTGGATTATTCAGTATGTCCTGACCAGGGGCAGGCCGCGGAATTGTATTTAAAACAGGTATACCGCTCGTAACAGCGACCACCTGGAAGTTCCACAATGCGGCATGGCGTGTCTACCTCCCTGGATCTTGCATCGTTTGTGCGGCAGTCGAATTGCCGAACAGGTCGTCCGAAGTATGGAGTCCTGAAAGTAAGAAAAAAATAAAAAAAGAATCCGGCAGCCCCTATTACGTTTTAAGCCGTATTTTGGGTGTGCCGTTATTGTGCCCCTTCCCCTGTGCCCATGGTATTTCAAGGGCATAGTTATGTATGCGAGGTACTGGTTTCGCTGTGTCGCGAAAGCTGGGGTTGGGGCCGCATTGCTACGCTTGCTCAGAGTGTGCCAGGCGGTCCTGCTGTGGGTTACTCCGGGCGCGCTTGGCAGTGTCTGGTTTTTTAATGGCCGGACTGGAGAATTGCCTGACAAGGCTACTTTGTACCTCCGCTGCGAGAGCCGCCGTATGCTCCTCCGTACGGAGGGAGCGTTCGGTGTGTCCGTTGACCGTAATTACTCCTCGAGGGCCTGGCATCTTGAGCTTGAGATATGCATAGTGTGGCACCGCATTGAACTTTGCGAATGCAGTTCGTCCGAGCAGGGCGTGATAGCCGCTGCGAAACGGGACTATATCGAAGATTAACTCTTCACTTCGGAAATTGTCCGGGGATCCGAAGACCACGTCAAGTGTTACGGAGCCTGTACAGTTGGCTTCTACACCTGGTATAACGCATTAAAAGGTCGTTCTTGTGGGCTTAATCCTTGAGGGATCTATGCCCATTTTCCATACTGTATCCTGATAAAGCAGGTTCAGGCTACTGGCGCCATCCATGAGGACTCTTGTGAGATGAAATCCGTCGATGATTGGGTCGAGAACCAATGCGGCGAAGCCGCCATGACGGATGCTAGTGGGATGGTCCCTTCGATCAAAGGTGATCGGGCAGGAGGACCATGGGTTGAACTTTGGGGCGACTGGCTCTATCGTGTATACATCCCGTAGCGCACGCTTCCGTTCCCGCTTGGGAATGTGGGTTGCGTATATCATGTTCACCGTTCGCACTTGTGGGGGAAAGCCCTTCTGTCCATTGTTGTTCGGCGGCTTGGGCTCCTCGTCGTTGCTGTGCAGCCCCTTGTCTCTGTTTTCGGCCCTTAACTTGCCTGCCTACTTGAACACCCAACAATCCCTGTTAGTGTGATTGGCTGGCCTTTCGGGGGTGCCATGTATCTAGCACAAGCGATCGAGTATTCGATCCAAGCTGGACGGGCCCTGAGTATTCTTTTTGAATGGCTTTTTCTGCTGACCGGATTTATAGCCTTTGAATCCGGCATTGACTGCGTGTCTTCATTGCTGTTGCTGCTAACGCGGCGTTTTTGCTTATTCCGACGTGTCCTGCCACTTTTGTCCTTGGTATCCAAATTACCAGGGTTCTTTGATAAGTTGTTACTGTGAGCTAGCCAGCTGTCTTCTCCCGCGCAAAAGCGGGTCATGAGTGTCGTGAGGGCTGCCATGGATTTCGGCTTTTCCTGTCCCAGGTGCCGGGCAAGCCACTCGTCGCGGATGTTATGCTTGAAGGCTGCTAGGGCCTCTACGTCCGGATAGTCGACTATCTGGTTTTTCTTTGTTAGGAATCGTGTCTAGAATTGTCTGGCCAATTCTTCTGGCTGCTGAATTATGTGGCTTAAGTCGTCGGCACCCGGTGGTCGCACGTAAGTTCCCTGGAAATTGTCGAGGAATGCGGCTTCCAGGTCCTCCCAAGAACCGATTGAGTCTGCCGACAAGCTGTTAAGCCAATGCTGGGCCGGTCCTTTAAGTTTGAGCGGGAGGTATTTGATGGCGTGTAGATCATCGCCGCGTGCCATGTGGATGTGAAGGAGATAATCCTCTATCCATACCGCCGGATCTGTTGTGCCATCGTATGATTCGATGTTTACGGGCTTGAAACCCTCTGGGATTTTATGATCCATTACTTCATTCGTGAAGCATAGCGGGTGTGCAGCGCCTCTGTACTGGGCTATATCACGACGCAACTCGGAAGAGCTATGTCTGTTGTGTTCAGCCCGGCCGGATTTGTTGTATCCGGAGTGAAGATCATTGTCACATGCCGTAGGGCGCCTGCACGATCCGTAGATCGATCTTGTTTGTCTTGCCTTATCCTCCAGTATGTCTCGCAGGTCGGGCGCATTTTCCCGTGCCTTGGTTGAGCGGCGTCGGGGCATGGCTTGGATGGAGGGCCGAGAGGCCTCTCTGTCGCGGCCGCGAGGTGGCCGGTCTGCCATGTCATGTGCTACTGATGTAGGTGCTTCCTCCTCTGATCGGGGTAGCGGCCTGCGCTTCGGGTAACTCTTGGAGGGGTGTTCGAGTTCATACTCTTCGGCTGCAAGGACTTCAGTCCATCTGTCAGCTAGCAAATCTTGGGCAGCTCTAAGCTATTGCTGCTTTTTCTTGAGGCTGCTTGCCCTGGCTAAAAGCCTGCATTTAAAACGCTCTTGTTCGGTGGGGTCTGATGGTATGACGAATTCATCGTCATCGAGGCTTGCCTCGTCTTCGGAGGGAGGCGTATAGTTATCATCCTCGACCTCTCGGTCTGCCGCTCTCTCATAAGGGCTGGCTTCTTCATCTTCCTGTGCTGAATCTTGCTGAGGTGGGTGTTCTTCGGCACTATCCGGGTTAGTATTATCTCCCATGCCGGAATCACCGTTTTTTCTTTGGCGGGATTTAGAGCGGCGTCGCTGACGCCGGCGCTTTGGCTGTTTCTTGGGGGCGTCATCCCCCACTGTTCCATCGCCATCTCCATCTTTTGGAGTATCCACCATATATATGTCGTATGACGAGGTGGCCTTCCAGCGCCCTACAGGTGCTGGTTCCAGTTCGTCTCCTACATCGTCGTCCATGCTGTCGATGTCTTCGGAGCCGAAGTCAAGCATGTCGGTTAGATCGTCGATAGTGGCTACAAAGTGGGTGGTGGGTGGGCTTTGAATTTCCTCATCGTCCGTATCCCACCCTCGCTGACCGTAGTCCGGCCAGGGCTCTCCTGATAAAGAGAGAGACTTAAGAGAATTCAGGATGTCGCCAAAAGGCGAATGCTGAAAGATGTCTGCGGCGGTGAACTCCATTATCGGCGCCCAATCGGATTCGATTGGCAGGGGCGCGGGGGGTTCGGAGTCCGGGAAGGAGTCCAGATCCTCGGAGTCACGGGTCGTGCAGAGTGCGGGGCTGGAGTTCGGCTCGATCGCCTTTGAGATCGCAGCCCCCGAGGCAGCGTCCAACCACTGATCCTCGATCGGCGCAGTAGGCTCCGAATCAATGGTCGGAACCGGTGCGTGTGCGGCCTCCAAAGCGCTGTTCGGCGGCAGAGCTACATCATGCCCATCGAGACAGTGCGGCGCGCTTGGCTGTGGCTCGAACCCATCGAAGATCAAGTCTCCGCGGATGTCAGCCGTGTAGTTTAAGCTTCCAAACCTGACCTGATGGCCAGGGGCGTAGCTTTCGATGTGCTCAAGGTGGCCGAGCGAATTGGCCCGCAGAGCGAAGCCGCCGAAGACGAAGATCTGTCCGGGGAGAAAAGTCTCACCCTGAACCGCATCATTGTTGATGATCGAAGGAGCCATCGGGCCTGAAGGCGACGACACAGAGGAACTCTCAATGAAAGCACCAATGTTGGTGTCAAAACCGGCGGATCTCGGGCAGGGGGTCCCGAACTATGTGTCAAGGCCGGATGGTAACAGGAGACAAGGGACACGATGTTTTTACCCAGGTTCGGGCCCTCTCGATGGAGGTAATACCCTACTCCTTCTTGATTAATATTGATGATATGGGTAGTACAAGAGTAGATCTACCACGAGATCAAGGAGGCTAAACCCTAGAAGCTAGCCTATGGTATGATTGTTGTATATGGAGTTGATTCTGTCCTACGGACTACAACCCTCCGGTTTATATAGACACCGGATAGGGTTAGGGTTACACAGAGTCGGTTACAATGCTAGGAGATCTTGAATATCCGCATCGCCAAGCTTACCTTCCATGCCAAGGAAAGTCCCATCCGGACACGGGACGAAGTCTTCAATCTTGTATCTTCATAGTCCAGGAGGCCGGTTGAAGGTATAGTCCGGCTACCCGAACACCCCCTAATCCAGGACTCCCTCACATGGTAATAGGTGGATCAACATCATGCAAGCAATCATTGGTGAGATAGTCCACTAGTGGGACAAGAGAAGCACCATCACCTATGTTACCTTTGGAGCATCGCTCATGTGTTGTAGGTGAGGTGTCGAAGACCAAGTCGTTGTCATCTTCATCTTGATGGAACCATGTGGGGGTGCATCATCGTCCATCATGGCCATCATCATCTCCTTTGGAGGTATGGACTCGTCGAGGATAGGTGTGTCGTCATGTAGGAGAACTAGCACCAAAGAAAACACACTCGAAGTAGAGGTTAAGTTGTTAGAAATCATAGTTGCCTCACATGCCATCTCAACTACCTCACTCACTAAGTGTTGTGGCTCACTCACTCCCTCTTGGATGCTCTCACTCATATGGTTGGTGGAGTCACTCAAATGGCTCTCAACCTCACATAGGATGTGTGGCATGCTCTCATGTGTGGGGCTAGTGGTGGTCACACTCATCCTCTCATAGGAAATGAACCCAATGTCATATATGGTAGAGTCACTCATCTCACTCATGGGGTGGTGGCTCTCCTCACATGGCAATTGGGGAATCTCATCATATGTGGGTGTCGGAGAGATTTAGTCGTAGCCATGGATGAAGGCCGAAGATGGCACATCATCACTCTCCTCTAAGACCAAAGATAAGGTCTCATGTGCGGTCTCGTAGCTTGACTCGGAGTATGAGGCATATGGGCGTCGTCTTCATGTTGTTGAAGAGGTTCATGCTTGTCGCCATGGTCAAAGGGGATGACCCTTGCTAGACCTTCTTGTCGCCGTCTTGTTGTTGTAGGAGATCCATATGATGTGGCACCTCATAGCTCGTCTGCATGACCGAAGTGAATTTCCCATGCTCGGCCATCTTCCTTGAGGGGCTTCCGAAGATGGAAGTGTCGCCCTCGCTCGTAGGTGGTCGCCTCGTTGTTGAAGATGTCAATGTAGGCGAACTCACGGGAAGTAGGCGAAGATGGCATACATCCAAAGGAGAACATGCCTTGATAGCACTTGGCGAAGATGCCAAAGTGGTGGTGGTAGTAGCCGTAGCGCCATCTTGGTGGTGCTCATCTCGCGGTCTTCTCTTTCGCTCTTGAAGCTTGGCCTTGGCGTGAAGTAGAGCTTGTTGGGACTTGTGCATTTGCGCGTGTTGAGCATCTTCATGATGATGATGGCATTGTCGCACTTGAGCTCGTAGTAGATGTTGTTCATCGTCGTCGTGCACATGTTGCTTGGAGATGATTGCCCTTCATGACGAGGTGGATCACGAACGTGATGGTGGTCTCCATGGAGATGTGGACATGGACGACTTGCGCTTGCATCATTTTTGTTCTCCGAAGACTTGTGATTGGAATGTCGCCGCCTTGAGGATGATGAAGGGGAAGACCGGTTGATCAACAAGGTCCGAATCTCCTCCATCCTTGCATCTTGCTCCTCCTTTTGTGCGGAAAGCTTGTTGTCGATGTAGTCCCTTTTCCTCACTTCAAAGTGGCGAATGTCAATGGAGAGGTTCTCGATGCGCTCTCGCAATCTTGATTGTGCGCCTTGCATTTGTTGTTGTAGAGCAAAGATTGCCGCTTTGGTGATGTAGTTGTTCACGCCGTCGTTGTGGAAGACCGAAGATGACATGCCTTGCCTATCCATCACTCCAAGAGAAAAATGTGAGTGGTAGAAAGAGAAGAATGAATACCAAATGTACCTTGACCGAAGTTGAAAGTGGATGAATGATCACTCCAATGTGGACAAGGAAATAGCACAATTGGTACCAATTCTTGTCGGTTTCTCACACCTACACAAATAAGGCTTATGGTGGAGCTCGGTGAGGATAGTGGCACAAAAATTTGATGCGAAATGTTAGCAAGAGTCAATAATGTTGAAAGAGATTCACAAATTCACAAGTGTAACAAGTAGACCAATAGCAATATGTGGCACATGGAAAAACACACATGGATAGATAAATGGGGTCATGCAACCAAGGAATGAGCTCAAAATGTGGAACCCACGGAAAATGCTCTTGTTGCACAACTCTAGAGAGACGCTAGCACGATTGCTCAATAGGCGGATACGACACTTGTGCACAACCTATAGGAGACAAAAATGCAACGACTTCTATCCCAACTATGCTATGTATATGATGTTCTGATGGTATGATCGAAGATGATCGGATATGCAATGTGGTATGATGCTATGGCACTTGCTTACAAGCTCTTTGTTCACTCTTTTTCTTTGCTTAAAAATTTACCTTTCTTTATATATGGCCACTTTGCGAAATGCACAAACCAAGATAGCAATTGGGTATATACGGGAACAATCTTGTGGCACAAGGGATGATATGATACCAATATGATATGGTATGTATGCAATGGGAGGTGTAGCTTGATGATCACTAATGTGCACAAGTAACGTTGCCGGCAATACTCAAATGGCTAGTCTCGATAGGCAAGTGACGCAAAATGGCTAGGGGTTATCAATGCAATGGCAAGGGAATATACAAAGGAGGGATACCATGATACCGAGATGATATGGAGGTTACCGTCCACGATGATGATGAGTGGCGGTGATCTTGATGGAGATATAAAGATGATGGTGACTCGTCCCTAAGTAGACAAAACACCTTAGGAAACGGAAAAACCGTGAACTCAAAATCTTAAATGTCAAATGTCAAATGTCAAATGGTGGTAGCGGAATGCGGTGATGGTGTTGCGGAAGCTCAATGGCATTGCAGAAATGCAATGATGGGTTTTGCGAGTAGGCAAAGCAGAAGTGGAGCGTAAGGTGGTGTACTATACATGGTGTCGGAGTTGGAAGCATGGTCCCTAAGTAGCCGAAACACCTTAGGAGACACAACTCACAACACAAACAAAATTGGGTTAAGTTTGAGTGGTGGAAGTAAATGGTGGTGGTGGTGGTTGATGAAGAAGCAACCGTCCCTAAGTAGCCTAAAGACCTTAGGAGACTCAAATCAATCCTCAAGCAACCACTAATGCGATGGGGAAAAAATTGGTTAGGTTGCGGAAGTAGGTGGTGGTGTAGCGGATTATGTGGTGGAAGCCCTAGGCAAAGATGCCAAAGTTCCAAAAATTTGATGGATTCAAATGGTGATGCTAGTATTTTTGTGCGAAGTGGGCTGTCAAGAGCTTTTCAACGAGCTAAAGAACGTCAAAAACGGACTCCGGATGAATTAGTTCTGGACAAAATGGTGAAATGGGAAAGGCTGAAATGCCAAGGCCGGACATCCGGGCTTGGGGCCGGAAATCCAGGACCTGATGTCCAGAACTGAGCAGATTTGGTGCTCCAGGAGCCGGATGTCCGGCTTGGGGCACGGATGTCCGACCCGATGGCCCGGATGCCTGGCCTTTGGCACGGATGTCCGGTCCGACGATTCCAGATCTCGTTTGGGGCGGAAATTGATGATTCCAAGGGCAAAATTTGATGGATTTTGTGGATGGAAGGTGGAGAAAATTGGGGATATGCTAGATCCACTCGAAAACAAGCAAATCCATGGATTAAATCCAACAAAACTTCATCTCACCAACAAATCACAAAAAAAATTGGGGGGGGGGGCTATTTTTGGTGGGGATTTTCGAAATTGGGGAAGAACACAACAAAATTAGGCTAGAAAACAGGGGGGAGGCTCCGAAATCGTTATCAACGTGGCTCATGATACCAAGATGATGTAGGGTAGAACCCTAATCGGTCGATCTTTCACGAAAGGAGCAGATCCCGCGATGAACACGAAGAACGTGAGGGGGAAAACGAGGGGAAACATGAGAAAAACACTAAAACCAACAAGAATGATCACACATGTGCTAGATCCTCGAAACACAATGAGAGATACAAGATCCACAATCAACAAGGGATGATACAAAGGGTAACCGGTTCTTCTCCGTGAGGAGGTCTTGATGTCTTCTCCGTGAGGAGGTCTTGAATCCAAGGTGGATCTTCTCCGTAGAGGGGCCGCGGTCTCTCTCGAGGAGTAGATCTGATATGGATGAGCGAAGCTCTATCTCTCAAATGAGCTATCACAACGCTAACCCTAACTAGGAGGAGGTGGGGGACTATATATATAGTGCTAGCCCACGAAGGGGTAAGTGAGAGGGGGGATACATGGGCCCTTGGCCCGATATCTGCGCACACGCAGATGCCGGATGTCCGGGCTGGGGGCTGGATGTCCGGCGGCTCACGAAGATACGGATGTCCGGGCCTCTGGCCGGATGTCCGGGCTGGAGCTGCCTGATTCTTCTGCTCTCTGGTTAGCGTGCTCCGGATTTTCGGGCGAAGGGGCCGGATGTCCGGGGCATGGGGCCGAATGTCTGGGCTGTCGGGGACGCTTCTGGAGCTCTCTGGATAGGAAGGGGCCGGATTTCCGTGGGTAGGGCCGGATGTCCGGGCTGGTCCGGATGCCCGGGGCCTGTAGCAGCTGGCTCATCTTCCTTCTCCTTCCTTCTCTCCCGCACACACTTGGCCTTGGTCCTTGGGCTCTCCTTGGTCTCCTCGGGTGTACCTAAGTATGCACAAGGTCCGTGCTTAAAGTAGCATCCATGTCTTACATGCGGAAAGGGAAGATTCGGAAAGGAGCGAGTTAACCTTGTGTCCAATGGCGTATGCTCGAGTGTACATGGGGATGATCGTAGGATGCTCCATATCAGGATGCCCCGGAAGGCATCCCCTCTTTCGTCTTCGTCTATCGGTAACTTTACTTGGAGCTATATTTTTATTCACCACATGATATGTGTCTTGCTTTGAGCGTCTTGTATGATTTGAGTCTTTGCTTTTTAGTTTACCACAATCATCCTTGTTGTACACACCTTTTGAGAGAGACTCACATGATTTGAAAATTATTAGAATACTCTATGTGCTTCACTTATATCTTTTGAGTTATATAGTTTTTGCTCTAGTCCTTCACTTATATCTTTTAGAGCACGGTGGTGGATTTGTTTTATAGAAACTATTGTTCTCTCATGCCTCACTTAGATTATTTTGAGAGTCCTACAAAACAGCGTGGTAATTTGCTTTAATTATGATAGGCATTCAAGATTAGTAAAAAAAATCTTATGAGTGTGTTGAATAGTATGAGAAGTTTGATAATTGATAATTGTTTTGAGATATGGAGATGGTGATATTAGAGTCATGCTAGTTGAGTAGTTGTGAATTTGAGGAATATTTGTGTTGAAGTTTGTGATTCCCGTAGCATGCACATACGGTGAACCGTTAAGTGATGAAGTCAGAGCATGATTTATTTATTGATTGCCTTCCTTATGAGTGGCGGTCGGGGACGAGCTGTGGTCTTTTCCTACCAATCTATCCCCCTAGGAGCATGCGCGTAATACTTTGTTTCGATACCTAATAGATTTTTGCAATAAGTATGTGAGTTCTTTATGACTATTATTGAGTCCATGGATTATACGCACTCTCACCCTTCCAACATTGCTAGCCTCTCTAATACCGCGCACTTTTCGCCGGTATCATACACCCACCATATACCTTCCTCAAAACAGCCACCATACCTACCTATCTTGGCATTTCCATAGCCATTCCGAGATATATTGCCATGCAACTTACCATCTTTCCATTTATTATGACACGCTCCATCATTTTCATATTGCTTTGCGTGATCATGTAGTTGACATTGTATTTGTGGCAAAGCCACCGTTCATAATTCTTTCATACATGTCACTTTTGATTCATTGCATATCTCGGTACACCGCCGGAGGCAATCACATAGAGTCATATTTTGTTCTAAGTATTGAGTTGTAATTGTTGAGTCGCAAGTAAATAAAAGTGTGATGATCATCATTTTTAGAGCATTGTCCCAAGTGAGGAAAGGATGATGGAGACTATGGTTCCCCCACAAGTCGGGATGAGACTCTGGACTAAATAAAAAAAAGAGGCCATAAAAAAATAGAAAAGGCCCAAATAAAAAATGAGAGAAAAAGAGAGAAGGGACAATGCTACTATCCTTTTACCACACTTGTGCTTCAAAGTAGCACCATGATCTTCATGATAGAGAGTCTCCTATGATATCACTTTCATATACTAGTGGGAATTTTACATTATAGAACTTGGCTTGTATATTCCAATGATGGGTTTCCTTAAAATGCCCTAGGTCTTCGTGAGCAAGCGAGTTGGATGCACACCCACTTAGTTCCTTTTGTTCAGATTTCATATACTTATAGCTCTAGTGCATCCGTTGTATGGCAATCCCTCCTCACTCACATTGATATCTATTAATGGTCATCTCCATAGCCCGTTGATACGCCTAGTTGATGTGAGACCATCTTCTCCTTTTTTTGTCTTCTCCACAACCACCATTTTATTCCACATATAGTGCTATGTCCATGGCTCACGCTCATGTATTGCATGAAGATTGAAAAAGTTTGAGAACACCAAAAGCATTAAACAATTGCTTGGCTTGTCATTGGGGTTGTGCATGATTTAAATACTTTGTGTGCTGAAGATAGAGCATAGCCAGACTATATGATTTCGTAGGGATAACTTTCTTTCGCCATGTTATTTTGAGAAGACATAATTGCTTAGTTAGTATGCTTGAAGTATTATTATTTTTATGTCAATATTAAACTTTTGTCTTGAATCTTTCGGATCTGAATATTCATACCACAGTTAAGAGAATTACATTGAAATTATGCCAAGTAGCATTCCACATGAAAAATTCTGTTTTTATCATTTACCTACTCGAGGACGAGCAAGAATTAAGCTTGGGGATGCTTGATACGTCCCCAATGTATCTATAATTTTTTATTGTTCCATGCTATATTATATTCTGTTTTGGACATTATTGGGCTTTATTATACGCTTTTATATTATTTTTGGGACTAACCTATTAACCAGAGGCCCAGCCCAGAATTGCTGTTTTTTTGCCTATTTCAGAGTTTCGTAGAAAAAGAATATCAAACAGAGTCCAAACGGAATGAAACCTTCGGGAACATGATTTTCGGAACGAACGTGATCCAGAGGACTTGGACCCTACGTCAAGACATCAACCAGGAAGGCACGAGGTAGGGGCGCGCCTACCCCCCCCCCCCCCAAGGAGCGCCCTCCACCCTCGTGGGGCCCATGTTGCTCCACCGACGTACTTCTTCCTCCTATATATACCTACGTACCCCCAAACTACCAGATACAGAGCCAAAAACCTAATTCCACCATCGCAACCTTCTGTACCCGTGAGATCCCATCTTGGGGCCTTTTCCAGAGCTTCGCCGGAGGGGGCATAGATCATGGAGGGCTTCTACATCAACACCACAGCCTCTCCGATAATGTGTGAGTAGTTTACCTCAGACCTTCAGGTCCATAGTTATTAGCTAGATGGCTTCTTCTCTCTCTTTGGATCTCAATACAAAGTTCTCCACGATTCTCGTGGAGATCTATTCGATGTAATCTTCTTTTGCGGTGTGTTTGTTGAGACCGATGAATTGTGGGTTTATGATCAAGTTTATCTATGAACAATATTTGAATCTTCTCTAAATTCTTTTATGTATGACTGGTTATCTTTGCAAGTCTCTTCGAATTATCAGTTTGGTTTGGCCTACTAGATTGATCTTTCTTGCAATGGGAGAAGTGCTTAGCTTTGGGTTCAATCTTGTGGTGTCTTTTCCCAGTGACAGTAGGGGCAGCAAGGCACGTATTGTATTGTTGACATCGAGGATAACAAGATGGGGTTTATATCATATTGCATGAGTTTATCCCTCTACATCATGTCATCTTACTTACAGCGTTACTCTATTCTTTTGAACTTAATACTCTAGATGCATGTTGGATAGCGGTCGATGTGTGGAGTAATAGTAGTAGATGGAGGCAGGAGTCGGTCTACTTGTCTCGGACGTGATGCCTATATACATGATCATACCTAGATATTCTCATAACTATGCTCAGTTCTGTCAATTCCTCAACAGTAATTTGTTTACCCACTTTAATACTTATGCTCTCGAGAGAAGCCACTAGTGAAAGCTATGGCCCCGGGTCTATTTTCCATCATATTAATCTCCCATTAACAAGATATTTCTTGTGCCATTTTTATTTTGCTTTATTTACTTTGCATCTTTATCATAAAAGTACCAAAAATATTATCTTATCATATCTATCAGATCTCAATTTCGTAAGTGACCGTGAAGGGATTGACAACCCCTTTATTGCGTTGGTTGCGAGGATTTTATTTGTTTGTGTAGGTGCGAGGGACTCGTGTGTGGCCTCTTACTGGATTCATACCTTGGTTCTAAAAAACCGAGGGAAATAATTACACTACTTTGCTGCATCACCCTTTCCTCTTCAAGGGAAAAGCAACGCAGTGCTCAAGAGGTAGCAGCCATTGAACTCCTCCCATTTTACATTACATATAAACCACGTCGAGCTATCAAATCCCAAGTACTGGCCGACTTCATCGCCGAATGGATAGAGGCCGAACTCCCTAAAGAGTACGACACATACTCCAATTGGGCCATGTACTTCGATAGCTCCAAAATGTTGGCAGGGTTACGAGCGGGCGTCGTTTTAACGTCCCCTTCTGGAGACATCGTCTAGTATGTTCTCCAAATACTATACACAGACTCCAAAAACACATCCGAATACGAGGCCTTATTACATGGTCTCCGGATGGCTGTCTCCATGGGCATACAACGCCTAGAAGTATGCGGGGACTCCAACCTTGCAATATCTCAAATAAATGGAGATTTCGAGGCTAAAGATCCGAAGATGGCAGCGTATCATAATGCAGTCATAAAAATGTTGGCCCGGTTCGAGGGACTCAAGTTCCATCATGTGGCAGGAGAAAGTAATCAAGCGGCGGATGTTCTTGCTCGTATCGGTGCTAAGCGCGACCCCGTCCCACCTAATACTTTCCTGGAAAGGCTCTTTAAGCCATCCATGGTGTGGCAGGGGGAAAACGGCAATACTAATCTGGAACCAAACATAATCCAAGATCCCGGAAACATCAACGTCGTAGGGGGCTTAGCCATCGAAATAACACCGTCGGTGCATCTCATCATGGCAGTCATTGTCCCATGGACCGAACCCTTCCTGGCCTACCTAAACAGGAAAGAGCTTCCTGAGGACCAGAATGAGGCCCGCTGCATTGTCCAACGTTCAAAGGCCTACAAGGTTCATGATGGAGAGTTCTACAAGAAAAGCACCACCGGAGTCCTTCAACGACGTATATCCGAGGAAGAGGGGCGGTAGCTCTTGGCTGAAATTCATGCCGGATTCGGCGGTCACCATGCCGCAGCTCGGGCCCTTGTTAGCAAGGCCTTCCGTATAGGGTTTTATTGGCCGATGGGCCGAGCAGATGCACAAGACCTTGTCCAACATTGCGTCGGATGCCAACTCTTTGCCAATCAACGCCATATGCCCCCCACCACCTTACAAACAATCCACATCACTTGGCCTTTTGCAGTCTGGGGACTCGATATGGTTGGACCCCTTAAAGGGGGAAGCCATAAGAAAAATATCTGTTGGTTATGGTGGACAAATTCACTAAGTGAATAGAGGCTAAGCCAGTCAAAACGGCTGAGTCCGGCCCGGTGATAGACTTCATATCCGGTGTTGTGCACCATTATGGTGTCCCACACAGCATCATCACTGACAACGGCTCCAATTTCATAGCCGACAAGGTAAAAACCTGGTGCACTAATCTGGGTATTAAACTCGATTACGCCTCCGTCTACCACCCGCAAACCAACGGTCAAGTCGAATGAGCAAACGGTCTTATTAAGAGTGGCATCAAGCCCAGACTAGTGCGGTCTTTGAAATAATCAGACAAGCACTGGGTTGAGAAGCTCGACTCCGTACTCTGGGGGCTGCGGACCATGCCCAACCACACTACGGATACACACCTTTCTTCATGGTGTATGGCGCAAAGGCCGTATTACCCTGCGATATTATCACGACTCACCTCGAGTGCGTATGTACGAAGAGAGAGAAGCCGATATCGATCGGCAGGATGGCCTAGATGCCCTGGAGGAGGAACGCGATGTTGCAAAAGCCCGTTCAGCATTTTACCAACAGCAGGCTCGAAGATATCAAAGCAGAGAAGTACGGGCCAAGACTTACAATTTCGGTGAACTCGTTCTATGCCTGCCGAAGAAGAAAAAGGACAAACTCAAGCCCAAATGGGATGGTCCCTTCATAATTGACAAAGTTCTCACTGGAGGAGCATACCGTATTCGTGATGCATCAGACAATCGCCTTGAGCCGAACCCCTGGAACGCGGCCAGACTCCGAAGATTCTATGCCTAGCGCCAAACCCCTTGTTCGTCTCCTCCTCCCCTGTAGTTTCCATTATTTTTTCTCTCTTTTCCGATTATTTTCTTCTTTCTTGCTTTAATGCTTTGATTCGGCTAGACCGCACACTATCGACACATACATCTCTAAATATGTATGTCACTTGTACCTCGGGGCTTCTCGGACAGAAGTTCTTGTCATTCCTTGAGCATTAAGCTCCTCACATATGAGTTTTTCCATATGTGCCTTTTCTTTGCCACCATATGCATCGATATGACTTAAGTTTTGGCCAACCTGGGTTGCCTGGCTCCTATGCTTATGCCCTACATTCCCGTTAGTTTGGCTAGGGCATAAAGGGAGCACCTCTGCGATTGTTACTGCCGGGTCATCCGGATGTGTACCTCAGACTGGGTGAAGCCGAAGGTAGCGTTCTTAAGGGAATATTTGGTCGGTGAATTGAAGATGTTTTCTAAACTCACTCCGTTGTGCACCCCCATAAGTTATAAAAACTATGGTGCTCGCATCACAATTCGGACATGTACATTAAATGCATGCACACCCAGGGAAAGGAACCCTTAACGGAACTATTCTCTCTGGAAGATGTTTCTTATGATATCAATGTAATATAACATAGCTAGCCGAATACAACTTGTCTGTTCAAGCAACTATGACCCCTACGCCTAGTTTTCCAGGCATACCCCGGCCTATTCGGCCGCGACGGTATTCGGAAACACTCCACACCTTCAGGTCCGGAGGTTGAAGCGAAAAGGTCTGCCATGACAAATGATATACAATTCAGCTAGATGAGGAAAGTACACGGTCACTTGGACTCGAACACCTCTTCCTCTACACCTTCCAACAGGTTGTCTAACTTACAATCCTGTTGGGAATATTTGACGGCCACCTCTACTTGATCATATACTTCACTAACGGGAATTTCTTCCCCATTTGGACCTAGCTACCGGTCTAATACGAGCCATGTGATTAGGATCCAGCTTGGTATATCGCATCTTCACCATGGCCTAGGCCTCTCGCGCACCCTCTCGGTAGGCAGATATCTTCCACAGCCGAATACGCCGTCGCACTCCCTTGAACAGCTCTACCAGCTTCTCCATGCTTCCTGGAGGGGAGTCGGATGGCCATAAAGCCTGGGCTACACTTCGCATGGCCTACCGAGCTTGCTCGTGCAACTGCGACAACCCTTGCAGAAGATCATTTGATGATCCGGACACTTCCTCTTCGGGGCGGTTCGTTAATACACCTGCAATTACAGCTATATTTTCTACAACTACCTCCAAACTTCTATAAGATAAAAGTGGCCACGTACTGAATATGCCGCCTCGCAGCTTCTTGTTCTCCTTCACAGAGTCGGCTAGCTGCGCTCGCACATCTTTCAGCTCTTCGCCCAGTTTGGTGTTTGAATCCTGGAGTTTCTTTTTCTCTTCAATGACTTTTGTCAATACACGCTCACCCGCTACTAGTAGCTTTTTGGCTCCGTGTTCTTCGCTTCGAGCGGCGTCCAGCTGCTCTCGTACTTGGTCTAACAACCCAACACAAAGATTAGAACCTAGATTCACACTATCGGTGTATCAATATGAATTTTTGATAGAGGAAAATATTACCGGGAGATGCCTTGTATTTCTCCAGTTCGGCATTGGCAGCAAGCAGCTGGCGCTGACACTTTTCTAGTTCCTGAGGTAGCTGGGTATTCCTCTCCGTAAGCACCAGGTTGTACATTCATCCTTAAATCAGTTGTTTCAACTCCTTTAAGTCTCGGGGGCTACTGGCATATGGTTATCATACTCAGACAAAGCGAATTTACCTGCAGATCTTTCAAATGTTGCTTTGTGGCCCTATTAATCCCATATCGAGCAGCCCGGATGTGTGCATCGGCTGAGCTGAAGGCGTTAAACGACTCTTCTGAAAAGCCAGGGTCTTGTAAAATGGCCCGGCGGCATCGATGATTCATGGCACTCTCCACTTCCGAGTTGGTGACGGATACATCATCCGAGTCCTCGGCTGGAGGACAGTCCGGCGTCGCCCCTGCATCAGCCCCCGTCTGCACGGTAGGATTTCAATCCTGGCTGTGGGAAGTACGACCGCTCGAACCTCTAGATATAGTCCGGCGCACCTTCCTCCTGACACATGGAAAACGGGAAGGTCACGGTTGGACGTGACTACTCAGGTGCGGGTTGGTGAGTTCAAACCTCTTCGATGAAGGCACGGCCGTGTCTTTGTTTGCTTTCATCTTGGAAGGCTTGCCTGGAATGGGAGCCGATCTCTTCGAAATCGCCGAATGTCTCCCCTGTGAGGCACGATACAGTGCGGTGGGTGAGGCAGAACAAGAGCACTCTTTTAGAGAAGGTGTTTCTTAATTATTTACATGTGAAGCAGGAAGAAGGCCAGGGTAGTCGGCGGTGATGGCCACTTCTGTGCCGTCATAGCTTGTCTAGTAAAACACTCCCCCCGCAAGCACCACGAATATATCCGGATCCTCTTCAAACCCAGGATCTAGCTCCCGGTTATGGATCTCCGGATCCTCTTCCTCCCCTTTAAATAGCTCAGCCAATATTTTGGCCAGAGCTGCGGGGGTATCTGGACCCTTTCGGCCATAGCGGGAGGCGTCATCCTCTCCATTATAGTGCCATATGGGCAGCCCTCTGTATTGTAGCGGCTGAACCCCACGCACTATGGAGATCGCCATTACCTCGATTATTGTGAGTCCGGAATGAGCGAGCATCTTTATCTTGCTCATAAGCTTGCAAACTTCTGCGCTGTCATCCTCTTCAAGACTCTATGGACGCCAACTGTGGCATTTCTTCAGCGGAACGCTCGTAAATTCAGGAAGACCCTTTCGAACTGGGTCGTGAAGCGCGATGTCCTCGATGTAGAACCATTCGGAAGGCCATTCTTCGGATGCCTTCCTTGGTGTGCCGGACAGATATCTGCTATTAGCGATACGCCATACTTCGGCTCCGTCCACTTCAAATATTGACCCCTCGTGATTATGCGGGACAAGACAGAACAACTTCCTCCACAGCTCGGAGTGAGCCTTGATACCCAGGAATAGTTCACATAAAGCGATGTAACCCGCAATGTGCAGAATGGAGGCATGGGTGAAGTTGTGTAAGTGGAGGCCATAGTATTCCAGAAGCCCTCGGAGGAACGGATGAATGGGAAATCCAACACCCCTTAGCAGGTAGGGGACGAAACATACTCGCTCTCCCCCGGATGGATCGGGGAGGTCCTCTACCTGAATCTCACTATTGGTGTCAAAATTGGCGGATCTCAGGTAGGGGGTACTGAACTGTGTGTGTAAGGCAGATGGTAACAGGAGGCAGGGGACACAATGTTTTACCCAGGTTTGGGCCCTCTTGATGGAGGTAAAACCCTATGTCCTGCTTGATTTATTCTTGATGATATGGGTATTACAAGAGTTGATCTACCACGAGATCAGAGAGGCTAAACCCTAAAAGCTAGCTTATGGTATGATTGTATGTTGTCCTACGGACTAAAATGCTCCGGTTTATATAGACCCCGGAGGGGCCTAGGGTTACACAAGGTCGGTTACAAAGGAGGAGATATCCATATCCGTACTGCCTAACTTGCCTTCCACGCCAAGTAGAGTCCCATCCGGACACGAGACGAAGTCGTCAATCTTGTATCTTCATAGTCCAACAGTCCGGCCGAAGGATAGAGTCTGGCTGTCCGGGGACCCCCTAATCCTGGACTCCCTTAGTAGCCCCTGAACCAGGCTTCAATGATGACGAGTCCGGCACGCAGTGTTGTCTTCAGCATTGCAAGGCGGGTTCCTCCTCCAGATATACCACAGAAGAGTTCAAATAAAGGATAGTGTCCGACCCTGCAAAATAAGTTCCACATACCACCGTAGAGAGAATAATATTTCCACAAATCTGACCTGCTGACACGTTTAGGTAACATGACATCATGCCATGGCTCGGCGATTATTCGAACCATTTTTCTTTAACTAGCCCCGCACATAACGTGAGGCAGTTTCTTGACACGTCTTGTCAAAGCAGAGATCGTGTTCCCCTTATTAAGGGATTCTCATCAATACGGGCGTGGGTAACCCAACCGCGCCATCGATTATGGCGCTTGGGGGATAAGCGAGTTTTACCAGGCTAGTGGGGGCGCATAGTTTTGGCCGCCCTTATAAAGGGATAAGGTCTAACCTTTTTCTACCCACGCCTTCTTCCTCCTTGCTCACCCATTCTCGCGCACTCGAGCCCCAACGCCCAAGTCCGCATCTTTCTCCTCAACCTCCTCCAAACATGTCCGGC
Organism: Triticum aestivum; assembly: GCF_018294505.1. Taxonomy (NCBI): domain Eukaryota; kingdom Viridiplantae; phylum Streptophyta; class Magnoliopsida; order Poales; family Poaceae; genus Triticum; species Triticum aestivum. The sequence continues at coordinate 65,990,031 of NC_057806.1, forward strand.
GAGGGAGGGAAGTGGATGGCTTCCTCCGTTACGGAGGAACACATCAAAAAGTTGCGCGGAGCCGGATACTTAGCCGCGAATATCACGCATCGGAGCCCGCTGTGGGGCAGATCGTCCCTACCCCGGAACCTCATGAGAGGGTAGTTTTCCTCCACCACTTCCTCCACGGACTGGGGTTTCCCCTTCATCCACTCGTCCGCGGTCTCATGTTCAATTATGGGGTGGACTTTCATGATCTGGCCCCGAACTTCATCCTCAACATTTCGGCGTTCATCATCGTCTGTGAGGCCTTTCTCCACATCCGCCCCCACTTTGGTCTATGGCTGAAGACCTTCAATATCAAGCCAAAGGTGGTGGGCGGCCAACAAGCAGAATGTGGCGGAGCCATGGTGGGCAAGATGCCCAATGTTATATGGCTCGAAGGCTCCTTCGTGGAGACTATAAAGGGGTGGCAATCGGCCTGGTTCTACATCACCGAGCCGCGCGACACCAACTGGGCAGCGGTCCCCGAGTTTCGATCTGGATTCCCTACACGGCTCACTTCCTGGAAAGAGACGGGCTTGTCGTGGGGTTCATCGGTGGAGCTGGACGGACTCCAGAAATGTATCTGGAACATGGCAAGCAAGAAACTCAAGCTTGTCAACATAGTCCAGGTCATGCTCATCCGCCGGATCCTCCCGTGTCAACAACGGGATTTTAACTTGTGGGAGTTCGACCCGGCCCGGCACCAAACTCTGAGCGAGCTCTTCGACACGATGCACAAGGACGTCTGGAGGGTGTTGTTCAAGGGCGCCAAGGTCCCTCCCTCTCTCACCGAGGACCGCGGGCTAAGCGTGAAGCGCCAAGCGCATTCGGTGAGTTCTATACATCCGGTAGGATATTTATTTCCCCTTGATTAACCATGTGCGGGGTCTGAGCTCCATGAATTTGACAGGACTGGGTGGAGACGTCAGGGCAGATTAACTGTCTGGTCCCTCTGCCTGAAGACACTGCGGACGCTCTCTTGACTGAGATGCCGACTCCAGCTCCTTACCAGGTGCCGGAGAAGACCAAGAAGGCCAAGGGAACCCAAAAGAGTTCCCGGCGCTAGGTGGTATCGGACTCATTGTCCGATAACTCCAGTATGCACTCCTCCCCCGAAGACGAGGAGGAAGATGAAGATGCTCCCCCTTCAGTCGGGGAGACAAGACAAGGAAGGCCACCCCCACTGGGGGGCGGAGGGTCCAAGAAGGGAAGGACTCTCCTTCCGGACTACTCCACCACCGCCGCCGAAGGCGAAGACGAGTGGCTGCTCAGGGCCAAGCCCCTGGCGAAGTCATAAGTATTCGGATACCAGAGTAACTCATAGCATACTTTTGTCGCACTGCTTCTCCTAACGCCGGATTATGATTATGCAGACCGCCCCGAGCCCGTATCGATGTATCTTCATCGGACGGCTCCCTGGGCTCGTCGGATATGGATAGCGATCCACTTCTGACCGCCACCTCCCCTTGCCCTACGGACAACACCGAGGTGTTGTCTCAAGAGGCACCAGGTCGAGGGGAGACAGTCCCGGAGGCGCCTCAAGGTGACCTTCCGGACTCCGGGAGCAGAAGGAGCAAGGCTCCCGAGGGCTCCGAGTTTGGCCCTCAGCCGAACACGGCATCGGAACCTCCAGTTGTTCCGGACTCGGGCAGGCGACCTTCTTCCAAGAGGGGCAAGACGCCTGTGCCGGTGACCTCTGTCCATCCATAGGCACCGGACAATCTGCTGGGAACGCTTTGCAGCGCTTCCATTGACGAAGAACACCACACTATTATGAGTGTGGTGGTCCAGAAGGTTCAGTCCGCCAAGAGCGGACTGACTGAAGCCTGTGTCAGCCTTCTAACAGGCTTTGAGGTAAGTTTTTGAAATATAGGAAAAATATTACCGCATAGATAGTAGCCCATGATGCTTTGTTTGGTGTTCAAAAAGAAAAGCCGAACAGAGGATCAAACAATATCGCAGGAGTCTAATATAAGTATGTCTATATGCGTATGCAGGCTTCGCTGCTGGCCTCTGCCGCACTGACTGCGGAGGTCACCGCACTAAAGCAGGACCTCCAAGGGTCCAAGGAAGAGCTCGGCCTTGCCAAGAGGCAGCTCGAGGAGAACAAAGGTAAGTAGTACCTAGTCTATGGATATATATAAAAAGAATGCGATTGCAAAATAACAGAATCATCATAAATTTGCCAGGGGCCACGACCGAGGTGGCGACCCTGAAGCAAGCGCTATCCGAGGCCAAAAACAAAGAAGCCAAGGAGCGCACCGAGTGGGAAAGGCAGGAGGCTCGGGTGGGCGAGGTGCAGCAAGAGCTCCACGCTCTTGTGAAGAAGCACGAGGCGTTGGAGCTTGACTTGAAGACGCGAGAGTCCGAGCAGTCCACGGCCCTTGAGAGCGCAAAGAATGCCAAGGCCGAAGCCCAAAAGGCCCTCCAGGAGATTGATGTGATGAAGAAGATAGCGGCGGGTAAGGCATTCTATATGCAAAGCAAGCATGTAAAAATAAATTACTTGTTACTTACCCAAATCCGGAGCTCTCCAGGAGCATTCGCAGATTTGCCCCGCAGCGTGTCGGATGCCGCGAAATTTTACTGGGCCGAGGAGGGAAGCTCCACGGAGAAGCTGTTCTGGTCTCAGTATACTGGGACCGAACACCCGGTGCCTATGAGCGACCAACTAAAGCAGCTGGTCGAGCTACACAAGGCGACCGAACAGGCCATGAAGGGCTTTATAGTCCGTATGTGGCCTGGCGACGCCCTTCCCAATAGCTACTTCGTCCTGGTGAGGCGGCTTGTGGATGCCTGCCCACGGTTGGAAGTCATCAAGCAGTCCGTCTGCATCGAAGGTGCACGCCGGGCTTTCGCCCGTGTGAAGGTGCAATGGGCCAAGCTGGACGTCATGAAGATGATCAAGGAAGGGCTGCCAGAGGGCAAGGAGCATCGCCACCCGGAGATGTACTATGAGGGTGTCCTGAAGGGTGCCCGTCTCGTAGCGGACGAGTGTACGAAAGATGTAATATTTGAGTAAACTTGCTCGTGTAATCCAATATTATGAAAACTTGTTCATATGCGCTATGCAACGCTTGTTTGAATTTAAAATATTTGTTTATCCAATCTAAGAGATGGCTAGTCGTCGGCTTCTGCCCCCATGCCACGAGTGCCGGGATGTTCGGGATAAACCTGAGCACTCTTGTTCCCATTTTTGGGTCCTTCGAGGGAGGTGCTCAGCACAGCGAACAAGGCAATCAGACTATAATGCGTTATCACTCTCACTTAGCAATAGAATTCTATAATTTTAAATTTTGGCGAAGCCCCGAGTATTCCGAAGGCCGAATTCAGGGCGCGATACACGTCTTAAGCCGGACAGGGCCGACTCCTTGCTCTAAGCGGCATAAGTCTTTAAGGACTCGAAAACCTCTCGAACAGCGACTAGTCTCTCGCCTTATCATGACAGTCAGTTTTAGCTTTCTCTACTGAGGTGCTTAGCCCAGCAGAACCGGGGCACAATCGCAGTAGTTCTCCCAGTGCTACCTTAGCCGGTATAGCGGAACGTAAGGTACCAAAACATGGGAGCCGGGCAAACCCAACTATTGACCCAAGACATGATTCGGAGCTGATGCATATAATGCTATAAGTTCGGGGTGCCGCACTGCCGAGAGTGTTCGGACTTCTCATGCCGTATTTGTGGGGTATGCTTAAGCCCCTAGCGTATTGGCCGTACCAAAGTGTACGGGTGCTGGATCTCATGAATGGACATATATATATATATATATATATATATATATATAAAGAATAGAGAATGCAACAATAGTCTTAATGCTATGCATTGTTTATTCAAAAAGGTGCGTTAAAGCAGAATGATACAGGTAGTGCGATAAGCAAAAAGTAGGATTATGTCCCCTCCAAGGGCAAACTGAAGAATAGTATTAAAGTAAATATGTCACTCGTTATCGTAATCCACCTGGGAATTCCGTGGTGTGACATAGCTTTCTGCCTCCTTGGTTGCTGCATCATGTGTTCGGCAGTCATGCTGCCGGATAGGGTTTTCAGAGATTAAAGTCTTGTAAGAGAAAAATAACAAAGCAGGAAGCCCCTAGTGCGGTTTAAGCCGCGTCTTGGAGCGTGATGTAATCGTGCCCCCTCCCTACCTATGCCCATGGTATTTTTAATGCGTAATTATGTACGCCTGACACGAGTTTCGCCGTTTGGCTTGGGCCGGTGTGGGGGCCGCACTGCTATGCGAGCTCGGAACATGCCAGGTGGTCCTGTTGCCGATTACTCCAGGCGCGCTTGAAGGTGTTCGGGTCCTTAAACGCCGAACTAGTGGATTGCCTTAAGAGGCTGCTTTGCGCTTCTGCTGCGAGGGCCGCAGTGTGCTCCTCCATTCAGAGAGAGTGATCTGTGTTTCCATTAACTGTAATGACCCCCTGAGGTCCTGGCATCTTGAGCTTGAGGTATGCATAATGTGGTACCGCATTGAATCTCGCAAATGCGGTTTGCCCGAGCAGTGCATGATAACCACTGCGGAACGGGACTATATCGAAGATTAACTCTTCGCTTCGGAAGTTATCCGGGGATCCGAAGACCACTTCCAGTGTGACTGAGCCTGTGCGATGGGCCTCTACACCTGGTGTGACGCCTTTAAAGGTCATTTTTATGGGTTTGATCCTTGAGGGGTCTATACCCATTTTGTGCACTGTGTCCTGGTAAAGCAGGTTTAGGCCGCTGCCGCCATCCATAAGGACTCAAGTGAGGTGAAATCCGTCAATGATTGGGTCTAGGACCAGTGCGGGGAATCCGCCATGACGGATACTAGTGGGGTGGCCCCTGTGATCGAACGTGATCAGACAGGAGGACCATGGGTTGAACTTTGGGGCGACTGGCTCCAATGCATATACGTCCCTGAGTGCACGCTTCCGCTCCCTCTTGGGAATGTGGGTTGCATATATCATGTTCACCGTCCGCACTTGTGGGGGGAACCTCTTGTGTCCTCTGGTGTTCGGCTGCCGGGGCTCTTCCTCGTCATCGCTATGTGGTCCCTTATCTTTGTTTTCGGCACTTAACTTGTCGGCCTGCTTGAATACCCAACAATCCCTGTTGGTGTGGTTGGCTGGCTTATCGGGGGTGCCATGTATTTGACACGAGCGATTGAGTATATGGTCCAAACTGGACGGGCCCGGAGTGCTTCTTTTGAAAGGCTTTTTCCGCTGACCGGGTTTATAGCCTTTGAATCCGGCATTGACTGCCATATCCTCGGTATTGTTGTTGTTAATGCGGCGCTTATGTTTGTTGCAACGTGACCTGCTATTGCCGTCCTTGGTATCCAAAGTCCCATGGTTCTTTGATATGTTATTTCTGCGAGCCAGCCAGCTGTCTTCTCCTGCACAAAAGCGGGTCATGAGTGTCATGAGGGCTGCCATAGATTTCGGCTTTTTCCTGACCAAGGTGCCGGCCTAGCCACTCGTCGCGGATGTTGTGCTTGAAAGCTGCTAGGGCCTCTGCATCCGGGCCTTTGCCTGGCTGATTCCTCTGGCTGCTGAATTATGTGGCTCAAGTCATCAGCATCTGGTGGTCGCACATAAGTGCCCTAAAAGTTGTCGAGGCATGCAGCTTCCAGATATTCCCAACAGCCAATGGACTCTGCTGGCAAGCTATTGAGCCAATGCCGAGCTGGTCCTTTGAGTTTGAGTGGGAGGTATTTAATGGCATGTAGATCATCACCGTGTGCCATGTGGATATGCAGGAGGAAATCCTCGACCCATACCGCAGGATCTGTTGTGCCGTCGTATGATTCTATATTTACGGGTTTGAAACCCTCTGGGATTTGATGATCCATTACTTTGTATGTGAAGCATAAGGGGTGTGTGGCGCCTCTATACTGGGCTATATCGCGACGCAGCTCCAATGAGTCTTGCCCGTTGTGCTCGGCCCGGCCGGATTTACTTTTACTATATCTGGCGTGACGATTATCGTCTCGCATAGTGGCGCGCCCTCGTGATCCGTAGATCGATCTTGCATGTTTTTCTTTGTCCTCCAATACGTCTCGCAGGTCTGGCGTATTTCCCCATGCCTTTTTATTTGAATGGCGTCGGGGTGCAGGCTGAGCTTTTCGCTGGAATGCCTCTCTGTCGCGGCCACGAGGTGGCCGATCAGCCGCGTCATACGCTTCTTCCTCCAGTCGGGGTAACTGTCGGATTTCGGGTTCCGGCAGACCCTTATGGTTCGAACTCTGGGGTGCGCGCGAAGATTATGCCTTCTACCTCTCCGTCTTGCAAAGATCTAGACTACTGAAAGAACTGCACAAGAGACACAGGGTTTATACTGGTTCGGGCCACCGTTGTGGTGTAATACCCTACTCCAGTGTGTGGTGGGTGGATTGCCTCTAGGGGCTGATGATGATGAACAATACAAGGAAGAACAGCCTCGCGAGGGTCTTCTCTTGGCTGGGGCGATGTACTGTTAGGAGGAGTTCAGTCACCCTTCTCTCTCTCCCTGGTTTCGATCCGATCTTCTCTCCATCCCCTGTGGGTGGCCGGTCCTATTTATAGAGGCCTTGGTCCTCTTCTCAAATATCGAGCGGGAAGGGAGCCAACAATGGCGGGCTAATTTGAAGGGGGACATCAAGTATCAGCTATCCTGACAAAAGTAGTCTGTTGGCGTTCTGGGAACGGGGGTCCCCAGACTTGCCTGCCTGCGGCCTGTGGCGTGGCTCAAAGGAGGCCCAGCACGGCCCATCTTCATCAGCACAAGACTCAAGACCCTCGCGAGGGGCCAAGCCTCGCGAGGCGGATGACACGGAGCTTCCTCAGGCACGGCCTCGTCAGGCTGGCTCGCGAGGAGGCGGAGAGATCAAGGCGGGGTACCTCGCGAGGTGCCCGTGACGCAAGCCATGACGACTCGGGGCGCCAGGCGGGCGCCAGCGCGCGCAGCGTCCTTCTTTCCTCTTTGGTGCAAAGGGGGCAAGCGCAGCCGTGGAGTACCGAGGCATCAGGCAAAGGTTGCCATTTCGGTGCAACGAGACCAAGACCAGGAGGACTACGAGACGGAGGTCACCATGGAGCCCAGGACGGCGTCAACACCAGAGCTTTGCGCAGGCGAAGACTGCTTTTGTCAGGATAGTTGATGCTTGCTGTCCCCTTCAAATTAGCCCGCCATCGTTGGCTCCCTTCCTGCTCGATATTTGGGAAGAGGACCAGGGCCTCTATAAATAGGACCAGCCACCCACACAGCAAGGGGGAAAGGTCATTCGTTCGGTTCGCAAGCAGAGAGAGTGAGTGAGAGAGAGAAGGGAGGCTGAACTCCTCTTAGCAGTTCATCGCGCCAGCCAAGAACAGACCCTCGTGAGGCTGTTCTTCCTTGTATTGTTCATCATCATCAGCCCCAGGAGGCAATCCACCAACCACACACTGGAGTAGGGTATTACACCACAACGGTGGCCCGAACCAGTATAAATCTTGCATCCCTTGTGCAGTTCTTTTAGTAGTTCAGATCTTTGCGAGACGGGGAGGTAGAAGGCGTAATCTCCGCGCGCACCCCAGTGTTCGAACCTCAAGGGTCTGCCAGAACCCAGAATCCGACATTTGGCGCGCCAGGTAGGGGTGCGCCGGAATTCGTTGTCCACCGCCCCGTTCTCCTCCGACCTTCGCATCCATGTCCGATGCCCGTCGAGCCCGCGCCAAGCGCCTGGCCGCCATCGCTTCTCGCGTCGCCCAGACGGCGCCCGTCGGCGGCCGTCATCGTCGTTCCCCATCGCCCGCCGTCAACGCCGCCACTGGCCCGGCGGGGGGCAAGCAGAAAGCGCCATCCCAGCATCCGTCCGCGTGGCAAGGCGGCCACACCGCTACTCCATCGCTCGCACCGGTTGGTTCTTCGTCCCGCGCGCCCCGCGCACCCTTGGAGGCTCGAGCTGCGCTCCTCGCGGCAAACGATCTCCTGCGCTACCGCCCCGTCGACAATGTCTACGAAGAACGGCACGACCGCGTCGCCGAGCTCGTCCGTGTCACAGGGGGCTCTCCTGCGCCGTCCCATCGCGCCACACCAACACCCCCAGTCGTCGCGGCCCTCCTGGGCGGCTCGCAGGCGCCGCCCACAAGTCATCACGTCAAGCCGTTCATCCGCCGGGTCGGCGCCGCTTCCACGCGGCAGGCGGCTCCCCCGGATCGGACGGCGCCCGAGATCGGCCTGACCTTCAGTTCGGAGGACCACCCCTCCAACTCGGCCAGCTCGGGCGCACTCCCCATGTTGTGCACCCCCACCATCTGCCAGGTGGCCGTCACCAGGACCCTCGTTGATGGCGGCGCGGGCCTCAGCGTGCTCTCGGTTGAGGCGTTCAACCTCCTCCGCATACCTCTGGAACGGCTGCAACCCAGCCGGCCCTTCTCAGGCGATGGGGGCAGGCCGTCCAGTTCCTTGGGGCAGATCCGGCTCCCAGTGACCTTCGGCACCTACGACAACTTCCGCACGGAGCTGGTCAACTTCGACATCGCCCCCATCGGCCTCCCCTACAACGCCATCCTTGGCTACCCAGCGCTGGCCCAATTTATGGCCGCGACGCACCCGGCGTTCAACCTCATGAAGATGCCCGGGAGCAACGGTGTCCTCACTGTGCACGGGGACACCAGGGACGCGCTGCGGGCCCTCAAACTCGCCTTCAAGACAGCATCGTCGGCACAGCATGCCGACTTGGAGACCCCCGAGGCCAAGGGGGCTGCACCCGCCAAGAAGAAGCAGTTGTTCACCCAAGACAAGGCGGAAACCAAGTAGATACCCGTCGATGAGGACGGGTCCACCAACGCCACTTTTACCATAGGCGCCCACCTCAAACCCGAGCAGGAGGAGGCCCTGGTCAGGTTCCTGCGCGTAAACAAGAAGGTGTTCGCTTGGGAGCCAGACCAGTTGGCAGGGATCCCCAAAAGTGTAATCGAGCACCACCTCAACGTGTGCCCCAACGTGCGCCCTGTGAAGCAGAAGGCCAGGCGGCAGTCCACAGAAAAGCAGGCCTTCATCGTCTAGGAGACCCGCAAATTAGAGGCCGCTGGGGTCATCCGCGAGGTCCGATACCCAGATTGGTTGGCCAACCCTGTCGTTGTGCCAAAGAAGGGAGGGAAGGAGCGTATGTGTGTCGACTTCACCAACCTCAACAAAGCATGCCCGCAAGATCCGTTCCCGCTCCCCCGCATCGACCAGATCGTTGATTCCACTGCGGAATGCCACCTGTTATGCTTCCTGGATGCCTTCTCTGGGTATCACCAGATCAAGATGGCGGTAGAAGACGTCGAGAAGACGGCCTTCCTGACCCCGTGTGGTGTATACTGCTACACGTGCATGCCATTCGGGCTGCGTAACGCAGGGGCGACCTTCCAGCGGCTGATGCACATCACCTTGGGCTCGCAGCTCGGGAAGAATGTTGAATCTTACGTCAATGACATCATGGTAAAGTCTTGGGAGGCTGGGACCTTGATACAGGATCTGGAGGAAACCTTCGCGAGCCTCAATGCAGTGAACCTACGGCTCAACCCAGAGAAGTGTGTGTTCGGAGTCCCCTCGGGCAAGCTCTTGGGTTTCCTCGTGTCCCACCGGGGCATCGAGGCTAACCCAGAGAAGGTCAAGGCGGTGGAAGACATGAGCCCGCCAAAGACCCTCAGAGAAATGCTGAAAGTGCAACTATCCCTAGGTGGTTTTGGTAATTCATAACAACATATAGCTCATTGAGCTAATGCTATTCCAAGATGATTACTTCAGGAAAGCTCAATGATTGGCATGGAATGGATGGCGAAAGTGGAACCCTCAAAATGCTCAGGACAAAGGATTGGCTCAAGCTCAAAAGCTCAAGACTCTTCATTTTATATTTTAGTGATCCAAGAACACATTGAGTCTTCAGGAAAAGCCAATACTATCAAGGAGGGATGAGGTGTTGCTTAATGAGCCTCTTGCTTCATGTGCTTAGTGATATGCTCCAAAACCCTCAACTACTTTCCCATATCCACATTTGACCTAAACCCTAAGCCAAACTCGGCCCTACCGATTCTTTCAACCCGGCGTCACCGAGTTTCACTTGTCATAGCCATTGCCAAACCCTAGCAAATCGGTTCTACCGATAGGGATCTCGGTCTCACCGAGATGGGATTGCAAACTCTTTGTTTCCCTTTTGTTACTTTTTGGTCTCACCGAAAGAGCGGATCGGTCCCACCGAGATTGCAATGTAAATTCAGTGTTTCCTTTTTGTAACTTTTCGGTCTCACCGAAAGAGCAAATCGGTCCCACCGAGTTTGCCTGACCAACTCTCTGGTTAGCTAATTACCAAAATCGGTCTCACCGAGTTTGTGTAATCGGTCTCACCGAGATTACATTATGCCCTAACCCTAACAAAATCGGTCCTACCGAGTTGCATGTCAGTCCCACCGAAAATCTCTAACGGTCACTAGGTTTACTATTTTGGTCTGACCGAGTTTGTTGATTCGGTCCCACCGAGATTTGTAAATTGTGTGTAACGGTTGGATTTTGTGTGGAGGCTATATATACCCCTCCACCTCCTCTTCATTAAAAAGAAGAGCCATCAGAACACATCTACACTTCCAACTCATATGTTCTGAGAAAGAACCACCTACTCATGTGTTGAGACCAAGATATTCCATTCCTACCATATGAATCTTGATCTCTAGCCTTCCCCAAGTTGCTTTCCACTCAAATCTTGTTTCCACCATATCCAAATCCTGTGAGAGAGAGTTGAGTGTTGGGGAGACTATCATTTGAAGCACAAGAGCAAGGAGTTCATCATCAACACACCATTTGTTACTTCTTGGAGAGTGGTGTCTCCTAGATTGGCTAGGTGTCACTTGGGAGCCTCCGACAAGATTGTGGAGTTGAACCAAGGAGTTTGTAAGGGCAAGGAGATCGCCTACTTTGTGAAGATCTACCGCTAGTGAGGCAAGTCCTTCGTGGGCGATGGCCATGGTGGGATAGACAAGGTTGCTTCTTCGTGGACCCTTCGTGGGTGGAGCCCTCCGTGGACTCGCGCAACCGTTACCCTTCGTGGGTTGAAGTCTCCATCAACGTGGATGTAGGATAGCACCACCTATCCGAACCACGGGAAAAACATCCGTGTCTCCAATTGCGTTTGAATTCTCCAAACCCTTCCCTTTACATTCTTGCAAGTTGCATGCTTTAATTTCCGCTGCCAATATACTCTTTGCATGCTTGCTTGAATTGTGTGATGATTGCTTGACTTGTCCTAAAATAGCTAAAATCTGCCAAGAACTAAAATTGGGAAAAGGTTAAGTTTTTCTTTGGTCAAGTAGTCTAATCACCCCCCTCTAGACATACTTTCGATCCTACAAGTGGTATCAGAGCTTTGGTCTCCATTTGCTTTGATTTCCATAGCTTTTGGTGGTCATAGCCTTGGTTTAACAACCTAGGAGAGTATGGCGTCTAGCGAGGGAAATTATCACCATAGAGGTCCTTACTTTGATGGTACTAATTTTGCTAGTTGGAAGCATAAAATGAAAATGCATATTCTTGGACATAACCCCGCCGTTTGGGCTATTGTGTGTGTTGGTTTGCAAGGTGACTTCTTTGATGGGAGAGAACCAAACCGTGAAGCTACCGCAGATGAGTTGAAGATGTTGCAATACAATGCTCAAGCTTGTAATATTCTCTTCAACGGATTGTGCCCCGAAGAATTCAACAAAATCAGCCGTCTTGAGAATGCAAAGGAAATTTGGGACACTTTGATTGATATGCACGAAGGTACCGACTCCGTCAAGGAATCCAAATTGGATGTGCTTGAAAGTCAACTTGACAAGTTCAAAATGAAGGATGGTGAAGGTGTCGCTGAAATGTACTCTAGGCTTGCTCTCATCACAAATGAGATTGCCGGCTTAGGAAGTGAAGAGATGACCGATAGATTCATCATCAAGAAGATTCTAAGAGCCTTGGATGGAAAATATGATACCGTGTGCACATTGATCCAAATGATGCCCAATTACAAAGATCTCAAGCCAACGGAGGTAATTGGAAGAATTGTTGCTCATGAGATGGCACTTAAGGATAAAGAGGAACTTCACAACAAATCAAGTGGTGCCTACAAAGCCTCATGTGAAGCCCCTACATCATCAAGTGAGAAACAAAACTTCAATGAAGAATTGAGCTTAATGGTGAAGAACTTCAACAAGTTCTACAAGAGTAGAAGCAAAGATAGAAGCTCCAAGTCAAGGTCCTACAATGACAAAAGATCTTCTAGTCGAGAGCGAAACTGCTACAAGTGTGGAAGACCCGGACACTATTCCAATGAGTGTACGGCTCCCTACAAGAGAAGAGAAGACTCTCCAAAAAGAAGAAGCAAAGAGAAGAATCACCACCAAGAGAGAGAAGGAGTAGAGATGATCGTTATGAACGAAGATACTCACGGAGAAGCAAGGATTCGGAAAGGAAGGAAAAATCATCAAGGAGCTACACAAAACGAAGACATCAAGCTCATGTTGGTGAATGGGTATCCGGCTCCGACTCCGACAGCCACTCCGAGAGAAGTTATCACTCCGATTCCGAATATACTCAAGATGAAGGTGTTGCCGGTCTAGCACTTGTGTCAACCAACTCCTACGATATATTTGACTCACCGAATGAAGGAATTGGAAGATGCTTCATGACCAAAGGTCCTAAGATAACACACCCCGAGTATGTTGATTTTAATAGTGATGAAGATGACTTGTTAGGTGATGATGATTTACTTGTTGAAAACTCTAGTGATGAATACTATGATGAAACGTCAATTAATCATGCTAATCAAGATAAAACGAATGACAATGATAAGGAGAAGATTGAGGCTCTAACTAAAGAACTAAACACTCTTAAGTTAGCTCATGAAACTATCTTCGAAGATCATCGAGAACTTTTAAGAGCTCATGAGAAGTTACGCTTTGAAAAGCTCAATCTTGAGCAAGAGCATGAGTTTTTAAAGGCAATGAATGATGATCTCCACAAGAAAAGTTCTTCTTACATTGCCAAGCCTTTACTCTTATCCACCTACATGCCTCAAGTCAAGTCTAGTGACAAGAACAAGAAAGATTCTTCCTCTAGTAGTAGCAATGATCATGCTAAATCCAATATTGTTGCTTCTAGTAGTTCTCTTGATTCCACTAATGATTCTCTTAGCCAAGTTACACTTGTGCAAGAAAATAGCTTATTGAGGAGAATTATAGAGAAAGGAGTGTACAAAAGCCTTGCCGGGAGTAAGCAATTCGAGGAAATTGTGCGCAAGCAAGGAATGCACCGGAAGAATCAAGGTGTTGGTTTTGAACGAAAGTTCAATGCCAATGGAGTTGAGTGGGAAGAAGATCAATACCCCAAGACAAAGTATGTTCCTCAACAAGAGAAGTATGATACTTCCTTCGAGGGGACACAAGCTCAAGATGATCTTCCACCACAAGACTACAAGCAAAAAGGCAAGGACAAGCTTCAAGAGGAAATTGATGCATTTGAAGAAGCTCCTAAGACCTTGGTCAAGTGGATTCCCAAGACCACTTCAAGTTCCACTTCATCAAGTACGACTACAACTCCAAGGATTCCCATCAAGATGATGTGGATCCAAAAGAAGAAGAACTAGAGAGTTCTTGAGGGTGACTCCGCCAACATACCTCACTCTTATCATTTTGGCAAGAACAAGTGCAATCAACTTCCACATCTTGCACTAGTTCAAGGAGTCACAAACCCTCTTGTTGGTAAGACAAGGGACAAGGTAACCTAAAGTTTTCATGGACATCATCTTGTGTGTGCATCACTCTATGTCTATGGATATCCTTGTTTGTTCCTTGTGGGACTAACCCATGTAGGTATTGAAAGTGCAATTCACTCAAATGGATAGCTCCAAGTGATCTACATCAACTTTAAGCATCCACATCTTCAACATCTACATGAAGTCATCATCGACAAAACCCAAGGTTAGTTCATCCCTCTTAGGGGGGATATCACATCTAGGGGGAGCTTTACTCTAAGACTTGAGCTAAAGCAACTCTAAAGATGTGAACACAACAATGCTTTATGTAAAAGTGGTAACCCCACTTGAGCTTAAACGATGAGTATGACCTATGATCAAGTGTTCTCACTTGACTCCTAAGTCAATATACTCATATATAGCTGACCTAGTCATCGCCAATTGCTTGATAGATGCTAGAATTGGTTGTGCATGCTTTGTCACATATTTCAATTGCCATTTTATTGTGTGAGCATGTTGGTTGCATATTTTACTCATTCGAGGACATCCACTTGTTGTTTTGATTGTTTGGTTTTATTTCCTTTTGCCAAGTGGATGGACAAGAATGCCTAAGAACCTCCTCTAGCTATCTATGCTTTTCTCGTCTCAAACTCTATTCATGCTACATCACAAAATTTGATCAAGTCAGATTTGAACCACTCTATGTGAGGAGCACTCGGTGTCCCCGATTCGTCATAGACTTAAACTTCCAAAACCTCTTTATGATTCTCGGTCTGACCGATATCCTACTTTCGGTCCTACCGAGATCATTAAGTTGATCTGAATTTTCGATCTCGGTGCAACCGATTTGAACCATTCGGTCAAACCGAGTTGCAACAACTGTATACAGTTTTGCATCTCGGTGCCACCGAGTTGTTCCACTCGGTCACACCGACAGGGTCGGGCTATATATAGTCACGGGCAAAAATTTGGAAATTTCTCCGAACCCCTTCGCCCGCGCGATAGCTTGCTCTGCCATCGTGGTCTCCGGATCGTCTCCTCGCCGCCAGCCGCCTCCAGTCGCTGGTCTCCATCGCCGTCAACGGAATTCAACCCCGCCGTTGCCGCCGTAGTGAGTCTCCGTCGAACTAGGGTATGGACTCGATCACAGTGCTATTCCCCGTCCGATTCCTAGCACATTGTGTTCTTAATGATTCTTGCCACGATTGAAACACTCCTATCCAGTCAATGCGTTCATAGATTAGTTTTGATTCAAAAAATTTAGGGTTAGGTTTCCGCCGAAACCATCTCAGACCCACCGAGTTGAACAACTCGGTCCCACCGATTTGGCTTATGCCATTGCACAAGTGAAACTCGGTTTGACCGAGAATTACTAATCGGTGTGACCGATTTTGGAACTTTGTGAAACCCTAGCAGTCTCGGTGCCACCGAACTATGACTCGGTCTGACCGAGTTCACTAGTTTAGGTTCCAAAACTGCTTCGGTATCACCAAGTTTAAAAATCGGTAGATCCGAGATGATTTTAGTGGGAAACTAAAACTAAGTATTTGAATCATTCTTTTGCAAAAATCTCTGCATTTTGTGATGCTCATCCACTCTACCTCATCTATAAACTCTTCACAGGGTCAGCAGTCAGCTTTTACATCATGTCTGATCAGAGTGACAGCCAGAACAGGTCAGAAGAGCAGGTGCTCATGAGTGAGGGCACTAGTCCCTCCAGCTCTTCAGATGATGGCAGCAGGAGTACCCCAAGCAATTTGCCAAAAGCTGCCACCAGACAGGGGAAGAAGAGAACTTCAGATTCTGAGGATGAAGATTATGTGGCAGAGGAAGAGGAAGCCACATCAAAGAGAGTTGTGCTCAAGAAGGAATATGGCTCAGCTCAAGGCACAAAGCCAGGCTTAAAAATCAAAAGGCCAGCAGGTAGGCAGCTTATGCCAAAGGCCAGAGCTTCAACTCAGATTCCTGAAAAGCCTGCAACCATAGAGCCAGTTGCTGCTGAAGGAAAGAAAAGGAAGGAAAGGGTCAAGAAGACCGTAGCCAGAGTGCTTGGAAAGGCTTCCATCATGGAAGAAGAGGAAGAAGAACAGGTTGCTGCACCAGCACCTAAGGCACCTAAGCTTATGGGTGATGCTATCAGGATAGGGGCTGCTGCATCCAAGCCCAAAGAAGCACCCAAAGCTTCCTCCAAGCCCAAGTCTACCCCAAAGAGAAATACGAGGAGCATACCTACAACTGAGAAGAACAAGGCCCAGTGCCTGAAGCTGTTGAAGAAGATGATGAAGAGCATGTTAAGAGAAAGCTCAAGCCCAAGATCCGAGACCACAATGATGCCCGTCCTGTGGCTGAGGACATGAAGCTCAGAAGAGACTCAGGGCTGAGGAAGTGAAGAGAAGCAGACCCGTATGCTTCAAGGAGAAGAACTGATGTTGATTACAGGTTTCACACCAAGGAACAACAAGATTTCTATGAGACGGTGCTACTTGACAAGAAGCCCATAGTTTGTGACATGAGATGGGTCAATTGGGAGTACATCAAGGACAATGAAGAACACTACCCTAGAGTGTATGACAGCTTCAATGCTTGTGGAGTAGCAGACTTTGTTGGGCAGAAGCTCACAAAGTGGAACGAGGAACTCATTATGCAATTCTACTCCACAGCACATTTCTACCCAGATGGAAAGATCACATGGATGTCTGAAGGTACGAGGTACCAATCTACTGTTGCTGAGTGGGCACAGCTCATCAATGCCCCAGAGGAGCATGAGGATGACCTGGATATCTATGCCAAGAAGAAGATGGACCACAGCTCTATGTGCAATATGTACAAGGAAATTCCAAACGAGGCACTTGATACTTTCAAGTTTGGGTCTGTGCATTATCTTCTGTAAGGGCTGCCAACCATTAACTGGATCCTTAGGCACACTCTGTTGCCCAAGTCAGGTGATCACAAGATGATCAGAGGCCATGCAATCAATTTGCTTCATGTATTTGATGTGCCTCAGAAATTCAAGGTCATGAGCCTCATAATAGGGACTATCAAGAGGACTGCAGCAGATCAGAAGAGGAGTTGTGATTATGCCCCTCGGATCCAGGAGCTAATTAACTCCAAGATGGGCACAGGCATATACTTGTTGGACAAGGAACACTTTCCTATTCATCCAGACTTTGAGGACAACCAAGTTGTGATGAATGAGAATGAACCATCATTAGTTCAAGCACAAGCCAAGAAGGAGCAGGCAAGGAAGGATAAAGCTGCCAAGATACCAACTCAAGAGGAGGCATCTGAGTATTTCTTGAAAACCAAACAAGAGCAGCTTGGTTACTTGATTGCATCCACACTGAGGATTGAGCAAGGACTGGCCACCCTCACTCAGAATCAGCAGAGCTTAGAGAGGATCATGGAACAAAAGTTCTATGACTTGGATGTCAAAGTAACAGAGATTCAGTCTGCAGTGGAACAACTTCAGGATGACATGCAGGAGAGGAGAGGCAAGACTACAACTGATGCATTTGCCAGAGTGCCAAGAGCTCAGAGATCACATGTAGTGCCAGTTGCTGACACCAGAGCCACCACTTCTGCACCAGCTACAGCTTCAGTTCCACCAGCTCCAGCATCTACTTCAGCCTCAACTCCAACCACGTCTACAAAAGGCTTCGTCCTTGGAGTGCTCCGGACTCCACCACCACTAGAAGATCAAGCCTGAGAGTCGATCTAGCACTATGCATTTTCTAGGAACTTTTTGGTAACTTGTTGCCAAAGGGGGGGGGAATGTATAGATCATAGGCTTCGACAGAGAGAGTGTTGTTTTTTCTCTCTTGCTTTATTTGGTGGTTTTTCGAACTTTGTTTGCTTTTGAGTGCTTGAGATACTATGCCGTTATCTGTGAGACATTGATGATCATGTGTTTGATCATAAGCTACACTTAATGCTTGGTGAATTCTATTATCTTATCTATCTTATGTGATCATTCACTTTTCTTGGTGATGAGTGCATGTGTTTCATTCTTATCATCTTAAGCGCTCCACCAAGATGTATGTGACATGGAAGAGTAACCCATGACTCTAACTCTTTGTGCATTTGTAGTCCAAAGAAAATCTTAAATATGCACAAATTTAGGGGGAGCTCTTACTTATCACATACTTCTCAAAGCAACGATATATTTCATGCTTATTATCATTTGTCGAAGCTTTGATCTATATGTTGTCATCAATTACCAAAAAGGGGGAGATTGAAAGTGCAACTATCCCTAGGTGGTTTTGGTAATTCATAACAACATATAGCTCATTGAGCTAATGCTATTCCAAGATGATTATTTCAGGAAAGCTCAATGATTGGCATGGCATGAATGGCAAAATGGAACCCTGAAAATGCTAAGGACAAAGGATTGGCTCAAGCTCAAAAGCTCAAGACTCTTCATTTTATATTTTAGTGATCCAAGATCACATTGAGTCTTTAAGAAAAGCCAATACTATCAAGGAGGGATGAGGTGTTGCTTAATGAGCCTCTTGCTTCATGTGCTTAGTGATATGCTCCAAAACCCTCAACTATTTTCCCATATCCACATTTGACCTAAATCCTAAGCCAAACTCGGCCTACCGATTCTTTCAACCCGGCGTCACCGAGTTTCACTTGTCATAGCCATTGCCAAACCCTAGCAAATCGGTTCTACCGTTAGGGATCTCGGTCTCACCGAGATGGGATTGCAAACTCTTTGTTTCCCTTCCGTAACTTTTTGGTCTCACCGAAAGAGCGGATCGGTCCCACCGAGATTGCAATGTAAATTCAGTGTTTCCTTTTTGTAACTTTTCGGTCTCACCGAAAGAGCAAATCGGTCCCACCGAGTTTGCCTGACCAACTCTCTGGTTAGCTAATTACCAAAATCGGTCTCACCGAGTTTGTGTAATCGGTCTCACCAAGATTACGTTATGCCCTAACCCAAACAAAATCGGTCCTACCGAGTTGCATGTCAGTCCCACCGAAAATCTCTAACGGTCACTAGGTTTACTATTTCGGTCTAACCGAGTTTGTTGATTCGGTCCCACCGAGATCGGTAAACTGTGTGTAACGGTTGGATTTTGTGTGGAGGCTATATATACCCCTCCACCTCCTCTTCATTAAAAAGAAGAGCCATCAGAACACATCTACACTTCCAACTCATATGTTCTGAGAAGGAACCACCTACTCATGTGTTGAGACCAAGATATTCCATTCCTACCATATGAATCTTGATCTCTAGCCTTCCCCAAGTTGCTTTCCACTCAAATCTTCTTTCCACCATATCCAAATCCTGTGAGAGAGAGTTGAGTGTTGGGGAGACTATCATTTTAAGCACAAGAGCAAGGAGTTCATCATCAACACACCATTTATTACTTCTTGGAGAGTGGTGTCTCCTAGATTGGCTAGGTGTCACTTGGGAGCCTCCGACAAGATTGTGGAGTTGAACCAAGGAGTTTGTAAGGGCAAGGAGATCGCCTACTTTGTGAAGATCTACCGCTAGTGAGGCAAGTCCTTCGTGGGTGATGGCCATGGTGGGATAGACAAGGTTGCTTCTTCGTGGACCCTTCGTGGGTGGAGCCCTCCATGGACTCGCGCAACCGTTACCCTTCGTGGGTTGAAGTCTCCATCAACGTGGATGTAGGATAGCGCCACCTATCCGAACCACGGGAAAAACATCCGTGTCTCCAATTGCGTTTGAATTCTCCAAACCCTTCCCTTTACATTCTTGCAAGTTGCATGCTTTACTTTCCGCTGCCAATATACTCTTTGCATGCTTGCTTGAATTTTGTGATGATTGCTTGACTTGTCCTAAAATAGCTAAAATCTGCCAAGAACTAAAATTGGGAAAAGGTTAAGTTTTTATTTGGTCAAGTAGTCTAATCACCCCCCCCCTCTAGACATACTTTCGATCCTACCAATGCAGAAGCTCACGGGGTGCGTGACCGCGCTAGGGCGCTTCATCTCCAAGTTAGGAGAGCGAGCCCTGCCCTTCTTCTAGCTAATGAAGAAAAAGGGGCCCTTCGAGTGGACTGAAGAGGCCGACAGGGCGTTCCAGGATCTCAAGAGATACCTGACCAGCCCATCGGTCATGGTGGCACCGCGCCCTCAGGAGCCCCTAGTGCTTTACCTCGCCGCCACTCCTTACTCCGCCAGCGCAGCCTTGGTGGCAGTCAGAGAGGAGCACCGAGCCAAAACCACGGTAGCAGCCCAGGACGAGGCAGAACAGGAACAAGGAAGGCCTACAGAAACCACCACCGCAGCTGAGGAGGATCAGCCGCCGCAGAGGGAAGCACCACAGGCGAAAGAAGCCCCCTTCCAAACGGCCGGTCCCATGAGGCCTCATTGCCTCAAGAGGCGCCACGGTCTCCGGAAGGAGCCACCAGCACCGACGCACCCCGCCTCGTTGAGCACCCAGTGTACCTCGTCAGCACGGTGCTACGGGATGCAAGGGCACGGTACCCTATGCCTTAGAAACTCCTCCTCGCGCTACTGGTGGCTTCGCGCAAGCTGCGGCACTATTTTCAGGGTCACCCCATCAAGGTCGCCTCGTGGTACCCCCTGGAGAGAGTGCTCAGGAGCCCTAATTCAGCTGGAAGGGTCGCTGAGTGGAACATAGAGCTGCAAGCATTTCAGCTCGAATTCAGCACGACCAGAGTCATCAAGGGAGCAGCGTTGGCAGATTTTGTGGAAGAGTGGACGGAGGCGCCAGGACTCAAGGCCGATGAGGATCGGTCCCTATCCCCGGGAAGCGAGGCACCAGAGGGCTGGGTCATGTACTTCGACGGGGCGTTCTCCAGGCATGGCGCTGGAGCTGGGGCGGTGCTTATATCACCCACACAGGATAAGCTCTACTACGTCATGCAACTCTGCTTCCAGCAAGGCGAAAAGGTCTCCAACAACATAGCGGAGTATGAAGGTTTAATAGCCGGCTTGAAGGCCGCGGGCACCCTGGGAGTGAAACGCCTCACCATCAAGGGCGATTCACAGCTCCTTGTCAACTTCTCCAACAAGGTGTATGAGCCGAAGGATGAGCACATGGAAGCCTACCTTGCGGAAGTCCACAGGATGGAGAAGCAATTCTGGGGGTTGGATTTGCAGCATGTGCCCCGTGGCACCAATCAGGAGGCCGACGATATCGCCAAACGAGCGTCCAGGAGGTTACCCCCGGAGCCTGGCGTTTTCAAGGAGCGGCTCTTCAAGCCCTCAGCTCTGCCGTCACTATCAAACACGGCTCAGCCCTTGGAGGAGCTCCCCAGCCACCTGCCTTGGGAGCTCCGACCTGTGGCCCGGCCTCAGGAGCGCGCCTGCTCCTGCCGATGGAACCTCAGGAGGGATGTTGGATCACAGAGCTCCGGAGCTACTTGACGCAAGGGACCTTGCCGGAGAAGGAGGAGGAGGCGGAGCGAGTGGCACGCCAGGCCACGGCATACTGCATCAGAGACGGAGAGCTCTATCAGAAGCGACCAAACGATGTATCGCTGCGCTGCATCTCCAGGGAGCAAGGGAAGGAGCTACTGGAAGATATACACGGCGTAGACTGCAGACATCATTTGTCATCGCGGACCCTCGTCGGCAAGGCGTTCCGCAGTGGGTTTTATTGGCCCACCGCGCTCAATGACGCCGTGGAACTAGTGAAAGCTTGTGAAGCCTGCCAATTCCACGCCAAGCAGATCCATCAGCCAGCAGGAGGCTTGCAGACTATCCCCCTTTCGTGGCCATTCGCAGTCTGGGGGCTGGACATCTTGGGCCCGTTTCCTCGGGCGCCAGGGGGCTATCACTACCTCTATGTTGCCGTGGACAAATTCACCAAGTGGGCTGAAGTGGAGGCTGTCCGCGCGATCCCTGTGGGCTCCGCGGTCAAGTTCATCAAGGGCATCGTAAGCCGGTTCGGGGTGCCGAATCGCATCATCACGGACAACGGTTCGCAGTTCACCAGTAACCTCTTCAAAACATACTGTGCTAACCT
This sequence comes from Triticum aestivum, assembly GCF_018294505.1. Taxonomy (NCBI): domain Eukaryota; kingdom Viridiplantae; phylum Streptophyta; class Magnoliopsida; order Poales; family Poaceae; genus Triticum; species Triticum aestivum. Next base: position 66,011,723 of record NC_057806.1, read on the forward strand.
TGGAACACAGATATGCTATGCCTCAGTGGCGCACCCCCGAAGCAACGGCCAGGCCGAGCGAGCCAACGCGGAGGTCCTGAGGGGCCTCAAGACTAGGACGTTCAAGAAGAAGCTGGAGGCCTATGGCAGAGGCTAGTACGACGAGCTTTAGTCCATGCTGTGGTCCATCCGCACCACCGTGACCAAACTGACTGGAGAGACCCCATTCTTCCTGGTCTACGGAGCGGAAGCAGTCCTCCCTCACGAGGTCATACGTCGCCCCGTGCGGGTCCTGGCGTTCGACGAGGCGCAGCAGGACGCCATGCTGGGGATGGACCTCGTGTTGGGGGAGGAACGTCGCCGGGAGGCTGCGCTGCGAGCAGCGAGGTATCAGCAACCGCTGTGGCGATATCACTGCCGCAACATCCGCCCCAGGACTCTTGAGGTAGGAGACCTCATGCTCAGGCGGGTCCTCTCCAGGGAGGGACTGCACAAGCTCTCTCCCATGTGGGAGGGCCCGTTCAAGATTGTTCATGTTTCCAGGCCCGGCTCCGTGCGCTTGGAGACTCAGGAGGGAGTGCCGGTCCAGAATGCATGGAACATCCAGCACCTCCGGAGGTTCTACCCCTAAAAAGGCCCGGAGCCTATGAAGCAAGGTGAGTGCCTATGAAGCTATCGCGTTTTGGAAAAGGCCCGGAGCCTGTGAAGCAAGGCGAGTGCCTGTGAAGCTATCGCGTTTTGGAAAAGGCCTGGAGCCTATGAAGCAAGGCGAGTGCCTGTGAAGCTATTGCGTTTTGGAAAAGGCCCGGAGCCTGTGAAGCAAGGCAAGTGCCTGTGAAGCTATCGCGTTTTGGAAAAGGCCCGGAGCCTGTGAAGCAAGGCGAGTGCCTGTGAAGCTATCGTGTTTTGGAAAAGGCCCGGAGCCTGTGAAGCAAGGCGAGTGCCTGTGAAGCTATCGTGTTTTGGAAAAGGCCCGGAGCCTGTGAAGCAAGGCGAGTGCCTGTGAAGCTATCGCGTTTTGGAAAAGGCCCGGAGCCTGTGAAGCAAGGCGAGTGCCTGTGAAGCTATCGCGTTTTGGAAAAGGCCCAGAGCCTGTGAAGCAAGGCGAGTGCCTGTGAAGCTATCGCGTTTTGGAAAAGGCCCGGAGCCTGTGAAGAAGGCCAATGCCTGTGAAGCTCGCCGCCCGTGACACTCTCACGTAATAATGAGTTGGGGCTGTACACGCCCCGGAGTCTCAGGAGCGCCGGCCTCAGGCCCTGGGGCACCCTCCCACGCCCAGTGGCAGCACTTAGCTCCGCGCTGGTGAGAAGACATCGAAGACTAGAATAGGTGCCGGACGCGGCTTTTCATTTGCTTTCCGCAGTTGGCTTGTTCCTTCTCATTTGAAGTTTTATTGAAGTTGTTGCCGTCTTTGGCTTGCGGTTCTTCGGATTTTCGCTCTCCTGCCTCGATTTCTCTTGCGCAAGGCCTCGCGAGGGGGGCAGCTGAGTGCCCTCACGAGCGTTCCTATCCTAGTCATTCAAAGAGTTTGCGACCCGGGCCTCTTACAGGAGCAACCCTCCAGTCCGTGCCCCACGGGCATCGCGACACAGACAAAAGGGCCTAGGTCGGTCGCCCCCCCATGGCCGGGGTCAGGAACTATCCACTCTCAGGCACATAGTCAGAGGGAACGGTAACGAAAGCAAACGATGATTAACAGCAATAACCCAAACACGCCCCCGCGGGGCTCCGCACTATTGTCTTTGTTACACAGCGAAAAGGGGAAAGGAAGAACGAATCCGGCGCGGCTCGCCTCACACCGGCCCGTGAGGAAGGCACGAGCTGCCTCCGGAGCTCAGGCGGACTCCCCCTCGCGCCTCACCAGGGCGCGGCGGCGTGGGGGCTAATCGTGGCCGCCGCTGGAGCCGTTTGAAGAAGAACCAGAGAAGCTTGAGGAACTCCGAGCACTGCCTACCGCACGAGCGCTTCTCCCCCCCATCATCACCGGAGCTGGGTTCCCAGCCGCGGTCGTCACCCTCGGGGCAGCACCCCGCGCGGCGACCATCTTCCCCAAACACCCTCACGTAGAGGGTGGCGTCGCCGTCGAACTTGAAGTGTAGGGTGCACCGGCGGCCCAGGCCACGCGCACGAGCAAACGTCTGCCAACCGTGGGCCAGGGACAGACTCCCGGCCGCAGAGACCTCCAGGGAGACCCATGAGGCCCGGGTGCAGCAGCCGTCGGCCTGGAGCCAGAGGCCGCCCGGGGCGCTGGCCGGGAGCTCGCCCAGGAGGAAGCGAGGAAGCGGGAGCCGGGTGCTGGCCGGCTCCGCCGACCACACGACGAACTCCGGCAGCGCTTCAATGGCACGAACGCGCGGCCTGGGGGGACGTGCAGCCGGGGCGCACCCCCCGGCTGCGGCAACCCGCCGGTCGCCGTGCTGAAGATCACCACCACGGCCGCGGGGATCCACCGCGGTGGCCACAGGATGCTTGCGACGGCGCCCTCTGCCACGCTTGGGTGCGGCAGAGGCAGGCTCAACCCGGCAAGCCTTCCCCTTCTCGGCGGCCGAGAATCTCTTCGACGGGGCCATGAAGAAGAAGGAGAAGCAAGGAGGAATGGACAGGAAGGGTGCGCGCGGTCCCGTACTTATAGCCTGCGAAGGCCAACCGCCGGCCTCCATGATCACAGGTAATCATGACACGATCTGCATGCAGGGACTTGTCCAACTCGCGCGATCACCGAGGCATCATGGGGAAGTGGAGACGCCCACATCCCATCAACTGCCACGCGGCGCCCAAGGCCGCAGGCTGTTAGGGCCCGCGGCGCTTCGCCCTTGCCCTTTCGCCTCTCGGCACGGCCAAGTCCAAGCGCGCCTTGGGCCCGGGGGCTACTGTCGGCGTTCTGGGAACGGGGGTCCCCAGACTTGCCTGCCTGCGGCCTGCGGCGTGGCTCAAAGGAGGCCCAGCACGGCCCATCTTCATCAACACAAGACTAAAGACGCTCGCGAGGGGCCAAGCCTCGCGAGGCGGACGACACGGAGCTTCCTCAGGCACGGCCTCGTCAGGCTGGCTCGCGAGGAGGTGGAGAGATCAAGGCGGGGTACCTCGCGAGGTGCCCGTGACACAAGCCATGACGACTCGGGGCGCCAGGCGGACGCCAGCGCGCACAGCGTCCTTCTTTCCTCTTTGGTGCAAAGGGGGCAAGCGCAGCCGCGGAGTATCGAGGCATCAGGCAAAGGTTGCCATTTTGGTGCAACAAGACCAAGACCAGGAGGACTACGAGGCGGAGGTCACCATGGAGCCCAGGACGGCGTCATCACCAGAGCTTTGCGCAGGCGAAGACTGCTTTTGTCAGGATAGTTGATGCTTGTTGTCCCCCTTCAAATTAGCCCGCCATTGTTGGCTCCCTTCCCGCTCGATATTTGGGAAGAGGACCAGGGCCTCTATAAATAGGACCAGCCACCCACACAGCAAGGGGGAAAGGTCATTCGTTCGATTCGCAAGCAGAGAGAGTGAGTGAGAGAGAGAGAGAGAGAAGGGAGGCTGAACTCCTCTTAGCAGTTCATCGCGCCAGCCAAGAACAGACCCTCGCGAGGCTGTTCTTCCTTGTATTGTTCATCATCATCAGCCCCGGGAGGCAATCCACCAACCACACACTGGAGTAGGGTATTACACCACAACGGTGGCCTGAACCAGTATAAATCTTGCATCCCTTGTGCAGTTCTTTTAGTAGTTCAGATCTTTGCGAGATGGGGAGGTAGAAGGCGTAATCTCCACGCGCACCCGAGTGTTCCAACCTCAAGGGTCTGCCGGAACCCGGAATCCGACACAGTCTTCGCCTGCGCAAAGCTCTGGTGATGACGCCGTCTTGGGCTCCACAGTGACCTCCGTCTCGTAGTCCTCCTGGTCTTGGTCTTGTTGCACTGAAACGGCAACCTTTGCCTTATGCCTCGGTACTCCGCGGCTGCGCTTGCTCCCTTTGCACCAAAGAGGAAAGGAGGACGCTGCGCGGGCTGGCACCCGCCTGGCGCCGTGATTCGTCATGGCTTGCATCACGGGCACCTCGCGAGGTACCCCGCCTTGATTTCTCCGCCTCCTCGTGAGCCAGCCTGACGAGGCCGCGCCTGAGGAAGCTCCATGTCATCCGCCCTGCGAGGCTTGGCCCCTCGCGAGGGTCTTGAGTCTTGTGTTGATGAAGATGGGTCGTGCTGGGCCCCCTTTAAGCCACGCTGCAGGCCGCAGGCAGGCAAGTCTGGGGACCCCCGTTCCCAGAACGCCGACAGTAGCCCCCGGGCCCAAGGCGCGCCCGGACTTGGCCGTGCTGAGAGGCGAAAGGGCAAGGGCGAAGCGCCGCAGGCCCTAACAGCCTGCGGCCTTGGGCACCGCGTGGCGGTTGATGGGACGTGGGCGTCTCCGCTTCCCCATGACACCTCGGTGGTCGCACGGGTTGGACAAGTCCCTGCATGCAAATCGTGTCATGATTACCTGCGATCGTGGAGGCCGGCAGTTGGCCTTCGCCGGCTATAAGTACGGAACTGCGCGTGCCCTTCCAGTCCATCCCTCCTTGCTTCTCCTTCACGATCCTTGCTCCGTCTTGCCGTGATGGCTTCGATTCGCCGGTTCTCTGCAGCGGAGAAGGGAAAGGCCCCTCGAGAGGGACCAGACCCGCTCCCGCCGAAGAAACGGCTCGCCCCTCGCGGCCGGGACGAGGAGGACCGTCAGGTGGTGTTGAGGCCTCCGTGCGAGCGGGCTCCGCCGGGGTTCCCGTTTCCCTTGTATGCCCACATCGAGGGCCTCAAAGGGTTCGATGCCGACCCCCGCGGTCAGCACCGTCGTCGGCGCCGACGGGTCACGAAGGTGTGGGTTGTCCCTCCTGGGGTCCATGCCGAGGGCTCCTCCCAAGAGTTCGTGCTCCACGTCGCCATTCCTCTCCAGTCTTGGATCCGCCTGCCTCCCTTCTTCGCCTTCATCATCCCGCCGGGGGAGCCCCTGGTGCTCTGGCTGCAGCACGCCGGCTGCAGCACCCTTGCGACCGAGGCAGAGATCGCGGTCGTTGCCCCAGGCAAGGTCTACATGACTTGCGGCTGGAGAGAGATCGCCCGGGTTTGCAGGGTGAGGGGCGTCTTCGTGGTCCACTTGGAGTACGATGGCGCTTCGGTGATGCTCTTCAAGGTCTTCGACGCGAACGGGCGCCGGCTGGAGTGTTGCCCCGGGAGAGGTGGCCAGGACCTCGCCACGGTGAGGGCTAGGCCCGTCGACCACTCCCTTGGCGGCTCGGCAGGCGACGGGGGCACCGGAGGATCCAGCGACTCCAGCGAGATCTTCGCGACTCCGGAGACGAGTGACGACACCTACGAGCCCCCGAGCCGGCGCCGCTCCTGGAGCAGGGCGGGCCCGTCTGGCCGTCGCCGACTCTGATCTAGATGGGGTTGGCGCCGGCGCTTGACGGCCCACTGTTGATGATGGCATCTTTTGCAGGAGCGCGTGTAGTTAGCATCCCTTAGGGTCCGTTCCCTGCGAGGAATCAAAATGCGCCCCATGGGGGCTTGTAAGGTGCATGTAATCCTGTTTGTTAATACATAACCCTTGTTGTAGAGCTGTGCGAGTTGCTGATTCCGTCTTAGCTCAGTTCTCCCTTTCGAACCTCGCGAGGGCTTGGTGCTCTGCGCCGACAGGTCCCAGTCCCAAGGCGGCATCAGCCGTCGCTGGTATGCCAGGTCGTGATGTCGTGGTCAAGGCCAGGAGGTGAGCGACCCGGGGTCCGGTAAGAGCCCCTAAGTCGCGATGCTCAGGAAGTCCCCTTTGGCGCCCAAGCAGCCGTCGCTCGGCGAGAAAGGAGAGCGGCGTCGCTGACACGGAATTGCATTAGGTGCGGGGTAGTGCTATGATAGCCTGTGCTTTCGGGCGGTGACTTATCTCGAGAGTCGGGGATTATTCCTGGTGTATCATCGGGTCCGCGCGTCGGCAGGAGCGGAATCGCTCGGCGAGGTCCTCGCGCACCCCTTCTCCCCCGCCTTTGCTCCCCTTTCTGCTCTACGTCCTCGGGTCCCGGCCCTCGAGCTAGTCTCTGCCGTCGCTGGTATGCCAGGTCGCGATGCCGTGGTCAAGGCCAGAGGGTGAGGGCTAGAGAGCCAGTAGGAGCCCTGAGTCGCGATGCTCAGGCACCCCCCCTTTAATGTGCAAGCAGTTCGCGCAGACGAGAGTGAAAGGAACACTGCGAGGGCCTTGCCTGGCGCAACTCCCTTAGGGGATCCTGTAAACTCATCATAGAAGGAAGAAGAGGTTGCCATGACAATTATCAGTCTGCCGTTAGTTGCTTCCGAGTGGAGGTGAGGCACTGGAGGCTTGACGAGGTGGCGCCATGCGGGGCTGCCGCGGCCAGAGCTCAGCCATTCAGGTTTGTCGGCGTTGCAGGGAAGGACCCATGCACAAGCGTCGTGCCGTTATGGGAGCAATTCCGTCAGTTGGCGTCAGTTGAGCAGGCAACTAGATCAAAAACGTTAGCCGCGAAGGAGGGGATTCATTCAAATAGATGCTGGGAAGGTAGACATCGCTGGGTCGGGCCCGAGCAACTTGGGGATGATGCAGCCCGAGGGACGCCCCAACAAAGAAAGCTATTGACATGAAATAAAAGGGATACATACCGCAGGGACGGACCCACGCGACCTGGGAACGATGCAGCCCTGGGAGGGCGCTCCCAGCTGGAAATGAAACTTGTAAGATGTCACCTGAGGGTGTCAAGGGTGAAGGGGTGTTGGTGCAGCAGACTCGGTGGGCTGCGGAAGCCGATCCTCACGAGCCCCCAGGCCCAGGGGCCTCGGGAGGCTCCGGAGGCACTGGTAGCTCTTCGCGAATCATCTCCATCTCCACCAGGGCTGCGGAGCGCCTGTCTTCTTGAACCTCCAAGATGCCCCTCATGAGGCGCTGGCACGTAGCAACCGCGCTCGGCAAGCCGTAAAGCATGCGAACGTAGCTGTGGGGCGGACCCCCGCAGCGCCCCACCCGCGAGGGCCAGAGGCGCTCCATCGTAGCGACTTGGTTGAGCCCTGGTACATTGATGCAGTAGCGCAGCCCACCATCCTCGCCTGGATGGGGAGCCACAGCCGGTAAACGGTAGCAACCTCTCATGATTCTTGATTCCTGTAGTTCTTGAATGGCCTTGTCGACGAACTCCTGCGGGTCTGACCTTCCTTGCCTTGCTCCTTCTTGAGGGAAACGTGCTTCGTAACACTCCTCCATGTGGTGCCCAAGCGCCTCCCTCGTGACCCTGGCCAGGTCGGTGGCCCTCCAGGGGAGAGCCCTCGAGCCCTGCCTGAGGAGGGCGCCGGGCGCGCTTTCCTATGTGATGGAAGGAGGTTCCCCCTGGGCAGATACGGGCCCTGAGGGGCCCGCCTCCCGAGGGGCCGGTCCGGACGATGTCTTCTTCTTCTTGGGGGTGGTCTCGGGAAGCCTCCTGCTCCCGTGATCTGGGTCTTCCAGTGACGCGGCCTGAAAGGCTCGCTCCAGGGAACACACTGCATCCTTCTCTTCACAGGGCACCGTGATGACTCCGCCACTTCTTGGCATCTTGAGGACGTTGTAGACATGGTGAGTTATGGCCATTAACTTGGCCAGCGCTGGGTACCCGAGGATGGCGTTGTACGGCAGGCGGATGTGGGCGACGTCGAAGTCGATGAGCTCGGTGCGGTAGTTGTTGCGTGCCCCGAAGGTGACAGGGAGGTGGACCTGCCCAATCGGGACCGTGGAGCCGTCGATGACTCGGGAGAAGGGCTTGGTTGGCTGAAGCTGGTCGTAGGGCACTTGGAGATTGTTGAACGTTCCCACGGACAGGATGTTGAGCCCTGCCCCACCATCAATGAGGGTCCTGGTGACCAGTACATTGCTGATGACTGGGGAGCAAAGCATCGGGAGGACCCCGACTGTGGCCGCACACTTGAGTTGATCCGCTGAGCTGAATGTGATGGTGCATGCTGACCACCTGAGAGGGCGCATTGCTTCAAGCCTGGGGAGGACTGCATTCACTTCACAGGCAAACTGCTTGAAGATGCGTTGGGAGGCTGGGGCTTGAGCTCCGCCCAGGATGCAGGCGATTACGCGTGGCTCCTGGAAGCCCCCAGCCCCCTCGTCTTGATGGTGGTCCTCGTTCCTCCTTGGCTGAGGCGGCAGTGGAGGGAGGCCTGCGTGGCCCTGTGGGCAATCCTCACGAGGCTGATCCCTCCAGTCCCCCTCGCGAGGCAGGTCTCGCCAGCGATCCTCGCGAGGTTGGTCGCGCCACCTTGGGCGCGGGCCGCGGTCTTCCCAGCGTCCTGCGTCTCTTCCTCCTCCTCGGCCGTAGCCCCAATCGGCGCAGTTGGGACGGCGGCCGATCCTTCCTTCTCGCACGGCACGGAGTTCTTGGCATTCGTTGGTGTTGTGGGTGTGGGGGTCGTCGTACACACAGTACTAGCTGCCCCTGGAGGACTCAGGCAGATCTTTGCCCCGCTTGGTGTCTGGTTCTGCCGCGAGCACGGCAGCCCCCTTGCGCTTCACGTCCTTGGCCTTGGGCTTCTTCTTTTCTGGGTCTGCGGCAGGTAGCTCGAGGAGGGAGAGGCATCCCTCCTCAACCCTGGCGCACTTGGTCGCCAAGTTGAACAGCTCCAGGGAGGTGCACAGGTCTTCATGCATCGCTAGCTCCTCCTTCATTTTGACATCGCGCACACCATCGGAGAAGGCCGAGATGATGGCCTCCTCGGACACCTTGGGGATCTTGTGGCGCGCGCTGTTGAAGCGCTGGATGTACTTTTACAGGGTCTCTTCGGGTTGTTGCTTGATGCGTAGCATGTCGCTCACGGCGCGTGGCCGGTCGCGAGTACCTTGGAAGTTGGCGATGAAGCGGGTGCGCATCTGGTCCCAGGAAGAGATCGTGCCTGGAGCCAGATTCAGGAGCCAGGTGCGAGCTCCTTCCTTGAGCGTCATGGGGAACCAGTTCGCCATGACCTTCTCGTCCCCGCTAGCAGCTTCGATGCCCAGCTCATAGAGCTGGAGGAACTCTGCAGGGTCTGTCGTGCCGTCATAACGAGGAGGCAGGTCTGGCTTGAACTTGCCGGGCCACGCGACGCTACGCAGCTCGGTGGTGTAGGCATGGCAGCCTGTGGTGCCCACGAAAGGCTTCGACTGGTGGAGGGCTTGGTCTTGAGGGTCCCCACACGCTGCAGCTAGGAGCAGCGCGGGGTCTTGGCATGCCGGAGCTGGAGCAGGGTCGCGGCGTGCCGGAGTAGGGAGCAGGGTCGCGGCGTGCAGGAGCAGGGAGCGCCTGGGTAGCTCCTTGCGGGCGAGGGACTTCTTGGCAGCTCCGTTCTTGCTGCGCTGGCACCTGGCGGAGCGGGTTCCGCCCAGGGGCCACGCGCCTTGGATCCATGGCATCTTCTTGGAGAGGAGGCGGCTGGTACGCCCCCGGAGCTTCGTTGCCCGCGCGGGGCGGGGTGCGGTGCAGCGGAACGGACGGCGCGGGAGAGCCCCCTGCGGGGCGGGGTGCGGTGCAGCGGAACGGACGGCGCGGGAGAGCCCCCTGCGGGGCGGACGAGCTCGGCGATGCGGTCAAGCCACTCTTCATAGACGTCGTCGACGGGACGGTAGCGCAGGAGCTCATTTGCCGCGATGAGCGCAGCTCGAGCCTCCAAGGGTGCGCGGAGCGCGCGGGACGAAGAACCAGCTGGTGTGAGCGATGGAGTAGCGGTGCGGCCGTCTTGCCGCACGGATGGATGCTGAGACGACGCTTGCTGCTCGCCCCCCGCCGGGCCGGTGGCGGCGTTGATGGCGGGTGACGGGGAACGACGAGGACGTTCGCCAACGGGCGCCGTCTGGGCGACGCGGGAAGCGATGGCGGCCCGGCGCTCGGCGCGGGCCCGACGAGCATCGGCCATGGACGCGACGGCCGGAGGAGAACGGGGGGGTGGAAGACGAATTTCGGCGCACCCCTACCTGGCGTGCCAAATGTCGGATTTCGGGTTCTGGCAGACCCTTAAGGTTCGAACTCTGGGGTGCGCGCGAATATTACGCCTTCTACCTCTCCGTCTCGCAAAGATCTAGACTACTGAAAGAACTGCACAAGAGACACAGGGTTTATACTGGTTCAGGCCACCGTTGTGGTGTAATACCCTACTCCAGTGTGTGGTGGGTGGATTGCCTCTAGGGGCTGATGATGATGAACAATACAAGGAAGAACAGCCTCACGAGCGTCTGCTCTTGGCTGGGGCGATGTACTGTTAGGAGGAGTTCAGTCACCCTTCTCTCTCTCTCTGGTTTCGATCCGATCTTCTCTCCACCCCCTGTGGGTGGCCGCTCCTATTTATAGAGGCCTTGGTCCTCTTCCCAAATATCGATCGGGAAGGTAGCCAACAATGGCGGGCTAATTTGAAGGGGGACAACAAGTATCAGCTATCCTGACAAAAGCAGTCTTCGCCTGCGCAAAGCTCTGGTGATGACGCCGTCTTGGGCTCCACGGTGACCTCTGTCTTGTAGTCCTCCTGGTCTTGGTCTCGTTGCACCGAAACGGCAACCTTTGCCTAATGCCTCGGTACTCCGCGGCTGCGCTTGCTCCCTTTGCACCAAAGAGGAAAGGAGGACACTGCGCGGGCTGGCACCCGCCGGGCGCCCTGAGTCGTCATGGCTTGCGTCACGGGCACCTCGCGAGGTACCCCGCCTTGATTTCGCCGCCTCCTCGTGAGCCAGCCTGACGAGGCCGCGCCTGAGGAAGCTCCACGTCGTCCGCCCCGCGAGGCTTGGCCCCTCGCGAGGGTCTTGAGTCTTGTGTTGATGAAGATGGGCCGTGCTGGGCCCCCTTTGAGCCACGCCGGAGGCCGCAGGCAGGCAAGTCTGGGGACCCCCGTTCCCAAAACGCCGACAGTAACAACCTGCATTTTGGGTAACTCCTGGAGGGGCGTTCGAGTTTATATTCCTCGGCCGCAAGGACTTCAGTCCATCTGTCAGCTAGCAGATATTGATCAGCTTGAAGCGCTCTTGTTCGACGGGATCCTCTGGCATGACGAATTCGTCATCGTCGAGGCTTGCTTGTCTTCGGAGGGAGGCATGTAATTATCATCCTCCACATCTCCGTCCGCCGCTCCTTCTCGAAGGCTGGCTTCTCCCTCCTCCTGCCCTAAATCATGCTGGGGGGATTGTTGCCATCTTCGGCACTATCTGGAGTGCTATTATCTCCTGTGCCGGTATCACCACTTTTGCTTTGGCGGGACTTAGAGCGATGCTGCTGACGTCGGCGCTTGGGTTGCTTCTTGGAGGGGTCATCCTCCGCTGTCAGGACCCTGATTCTAAGTCACACCGATCTAGCCTGTAACACCTCATATCACTCTGCGGCCTCACGCACGGTATTCCCACGGGTGTCGCCTTACCATGGCCCGGGACCGTTTGCGCCTTTTGGTTCACATATATGATACTGTCGCTAGCATCCATATGACAGAGAACCCAGGCCGACATGACTAGTCGTGAACCCAAAGTGGCACTAACTTACAAGGACAGGCATACATGAATCAACATCGAGCATGTCCGTCAGCAGCGTGTGAATCAGGCTGTAGCACTGGGCTAACAGGACTCCGGGAACCCGGGCTGTAGCAGGCTAGGCAGGACTCCGGATGTCACCGCGTGACATTTCCCCGAAGGGACAGACACAGGAACAAAGTGAATCACATGCCGGCCAGTCAAGTGTTCCGGAGCAGTAGTGCTGGGCTAGCAGGACTCCGGTGAACTGGGTTGTAGCGGACTACTATGGCTCATGGAAGCACAAGACTACATTTCCCCATAAGAGAGGCTACCAAGGATGAACAACTAGGTTGTCGGATCCCACACATACCAAGCATTTCAATCATACACACAATATGCTCGATATGTGTAAATACAACATGGCATCACAACATAACTCTACGACTCAAGTATTTATTCATTAGGCTCCGGAGAGCCAGATATTACAAACATGGGTCTCATGACCCAACATACAGAGCATACAAGCAACAAGCACATGCGGAAGCTTAACTTGTCTGAGTACAGACAACTACAAATGAAGAAGGCTGAGAAGCCTGACTATCTACAGACCCTCCCAAGGGTACAAGATCATAGCTGAGGTAACGAGCTAAACGTCGAAGTCCATGCGGAACTACTAGTGAGACTGAAGTCTCTCTGCAAAAAATAAATGAAGCAAACATGAGTACAAATGTACCCAGCAAGACTTACATCAGAACTAACTACATTTGCATTGGTATCAACAAAGGGGTGGTGGAGTTTAACTGCAGCAAGCCAGCTTTTGACTCAGTGGCTAACCTGAACTATGACTGCAAGTAAATCTTTTGAGGTGGCGCACACGAGTCCACATATTCACCATATCAATACTCCACTATGGATCCGCTCCCGTCTCCCTACGAGAAGGCCATCCATAGCACTCACGCTTATATTGCGCATTTTAGAGTAACAACTTTCACTTGTCTATAAACTATGCAAGGGGTCCAAGTTTCCGTATCCGAGGATTCCAGCTATTCGAATAGATAATGATAACCCTGCAGGGGTGTACTTCTTCACACACGCTCTCGCCACTTACCACCATGTAAACATCGTGTATCTCGGCAACCTTCAAGCGGAAGCCTGGCGAGGGAGTCGGCCACGACCTGACAAACCAACAAGTCTCTAGTCCAGGTTTATCGCCTATTCAGGTTCCATCTGCAAGGAGATCCGGCCGGGGTGTCGATGACGGCCCCAAACGATGTGAGCAGGGTTCCCAAGCCCACCATCCGGGTGCCACTTGGTACACCGTGCCACTGTGCCTAGTCTGTCCCAAGCCCACCTGTACCGGGTGCCAGTTAGTAGACTACTAGTACTACCTACAAACACCAGAAACTAGTTGCAACTCCTGGACAGAGATCAGGTTGATTAATAAGTCGAGAGGGGCACTTAAGCAATCCAATGTGTGGTAGTAACTGTTCATGGATCACAAACACAGAACTCAGTTCCTGTGGACGGTTTCAATGAGACAACCCACCATGTACTCCTACATGGCCTCTCACCTCTACCTTTACCAAATCATGTTCACTCACAGTAGGACATGTTCATCACCATTCCAATTCATTCTCGATGAATCAGACCTGACTCAACTCTAAGCAATAGCAGACATGACAAACAAGCATGAATGAGTAGGCACACCAGGGCTCAAACAACTCCTACTCATGCTAGTGGGATTCATCTATTTACTGTGGCAATGACAGGTCATGCAAAGGAAAGGGGTTCAACTACCGCAGCATGTAACAGTTGAATCGCTGTTGTCCTAATGCAGTAAAAGAGAGCAGGAGCGAGAGAGTGGGATTGTATCGGAATGAACAAGGGGTTTTTGCTTGCCTGGCACTTTTGAAGATAATATAGTTCTTCATCGGTGTCATCGATCTCATCGTCGGAATGTCGTCTACTGAGAGGGGACAATTACCGGCAAACAAGGAAGAACACAATCAATGCGATGCAACAATATGATGCATGATCATTACATGGCAATATGCTGTTGATTGAGCTAATGCAGCTAGCAACAAGTTAAATGGAGTTGGTTTGAACACTAGGTTCAAATTCAAAATCCATATGTGCTTTCTTAAATGCCATTAATTCAAATTGTCATATATAGTGGATGTAAGTTGTTCAAACATTCATGACAATGGTACAGATGGATAGATTGAATTTTTCTGATCATTTTTCATATATAAAATATTTCATTTGGAGCTACGGTTGATTTTCTATGAATTTTTGAAGTTTTAAACATTTTCTGGAATTTTCTGAATTATTTTAAATCCAGAAAATGTTTAACTACGTCAGCGTTGTACAAGCATGACATCAGCGAGTCAACTGACGTTGTCCATGTCAAACCTAATGACTGGGTCCCACATGTCATTGGCTCACTGTTAACTGGGAGTTAATCCCCTGTTGACTGGGATTTGACCCGCTGCGGGGCCCGCCTGTCAGTGTCTGTTAGAGAGGGATTAGTGGTGATTAGCGCCTACCTGAGTGACCACGTCAGCACGCCGGGGTTTGGCCGGCGGCTACCAAAGCGGCGGCGGCAGCGCGCCGGACTTGCGCTAAAGGCGACGGGGGCGGCGGCTGAGGGCACCGGGGCGTAGCCCGGGCTTGCCCGAATCCAGGGAGGTAAGTGGGAGGCCGCGGGGGCGCCGGAGCTCACCGGAGCAGAGCTCGCTGGAGCAAAGCTCGTGGCGGTGGCCGGAGTGCGGCCTCGAGTGGCGCGGGGCTCTGGGGCACGGGAAGTCCGGATGTGGTGTGCTACGGCCTCCTGGGTTCACCTAGAGCTTGTCTATGAGCTCGAACATGATGGCGCTAAGCAAAACGACGGCGGCGAAGAGGTGCGGCGGCGGCGAGCCTCAGCCATGGCGGGGGATGGGGCTAGAGCATGCAAACGCGAGGGGGAGAAGAGGGGTTCGGGGCAGGGGCTCACAGCGAGTCCAATGAGCGCGAGAGCGAGGGCGGGGACGTGTTGTCGATGCCGAATCGACCGCAGTGATCGCCAGACAGATGCGGCGATGAAGGCGGCGGGGACGACGCTGCGGTGCACCCGGCATCACGTGGGTTGGTGGAGACGAAGAGTAAGGTGTGGCGGTTCTTCTAGAAGCATCGGTGAGGCGAGGGGTGGACGATGGCCGCGGGTGGTGCTCGTCGGCGCTCTCGGGTGCTCGTGGTCGATCACGGGAGAGAGAGAGAGAGAGAGAGAGAGAGAGAGAGAGAGAGAGAGAGTAGAGGAGGAGGGGGGTCCAGAGCGAGAGGGGGGTCAGGGGGGTGTCGTGGCACTCGAACCCGTCCCTAGCAACATCGGCAACCAGGAGCTGGCCGAGCGCGTGCGCGCGCGCCGCGGCCACACGCACTCCTGCCTACTGGCAGGAGGTTAGGGGTGACTGGCGCCTGGGCCTCGTGGGCTGGCTGTCCACTGGGCCGACCAGGTAAGTCCAGGTAAGCATTCCTTTCTTTTTGTTTTTCTATTTTTGCTATTCTATTTAGATTTAGTTCAGAGACCAAACCATTTTTTTAGATTCTGGAAATTATCATTTGGCTAGATATAATATATTCAGAGCCACTCACCATTTTCCAGAATTATTGGATCATATTAAATATATAGCAAATATAAATCCAATGCAAATAATTATTGGATTAACTCAAATGGCCAAAAATAAATATTTCTGTCTCCTAAAAGTATTGGTTTGAATTTTACATCTTACCAATATTTTTAGAGAGTAACAGAAACATTTCCTTGGACTCATTTGATGAGAATTAAATGTTGATTATTTTTAGAGGTCTTCTGAGGCTTTTGAAAATTCCTCAATTCAAATTTCATTTGAATTTAAACATGATGCTCACATGAAAGGCTAGCCTAGTGCATACCAGAACTAGGGATGTGACAGCTCACCCCTACTAAACAAGAATCTCGTCCCGAGATTCAAGAAGTGGAGTAAGAAGACAGAGGGGTCACAAAACTATCACAATCTTCTCGATCCAACTACCCTTCTTGAAGATACCGATATATTGCATCACATTGCTTTTGACGTCTTTGTCTTCGAGATCTTCACCCAACACGATGACGACGGAAGGAAACTCTATAGGAAACGATCTTCTCAAAGATCGAGCAACTCAAGATCAACTCATGGAGTGAGACGTTGAAACATCTCTTGGGCTGAGACACAATATACACATTGAGAGAGATGGGAGGTAATAGATGACAAGGGTTCAAATTGGTAGGCAACAATTCCACGCTGGAGTAGGAAGGTGCATGGTTTCAAAGTAGCGAGGAGGTAATTGCCATGATTCCATAACAGGACACCTTAGGGAAAGGTGACTGGTAGAGCATTTCCCTTAAGTGGCAAAAAGAATTACTTTTGATACAAAGATCATTGAAACTCTTTATACCAGCCTGAGGTAATCACAATCGATCGTTGGAAGGGTTCGAAAGAATGGCATACTCCGACTAGGATGGATGATGTGGACTACCTTGTTGAAGACAACGCAATGGATGATTTTTAGCTTATCATCGGAAATGGATGGTACCCATGGTAAGTCCACTTTTGAAGATGATCCTGAACAACAACTACTGAGGTGCAAGCTGGGAACAAAATGCAAATGTTGGGAATGATTCTGGTAACTGGGGAAGAACTCAACAGTCGAGAGTGTTTCCAATGTTCCAATGGTTATAGAATCATCGAAGAAACTGAGAGCACAAGGATCCCTAAGGAACAACTTCAAGAATAGGTCACACTAAATCCTCATGGAGAAGATGGTCAAATAGCTCAATCAAGATACTACAATGATAGATCTTCTAGCTAGGTGTGTCGGCCAGAACATCAACCTTGTCGGGGACCTACATCATAGATCTTGGAAAAGTTCCAACCATCATATCTGCCTGAGATTCAGATCTGGTTGGTAACAGGATATTCCAGACCCATCGCGTCTAGAAGAAAATGAAAGTTTGCAACATAAATCGACGAGATGGCGTTGCGAGATTCTCGGGAAATGGACTATGGTAGTAAGCTCCAAAACATGAGCTGGTTCTGCTAACACATGTGAACATGTTGTCCCAGACAAGCATGACCACGTAGTAGTCTTATAATAAAAACACTACCGAGTTCAGGTGGGGAACCATCATCGAGGATAACAAAGTCCTTGCATAAGGCATGCTCTTAAGAAGGAACTTCTTCTCCTTGAACAAATCAATCAGTGGCTTGGTGTGCTAGGGAATACATATGGAGTGGAGGTAATTAATCTAGCAAACCATATAATACATTCGCACATGCATAACTAACTTGGGATGGTACCAGAGGAAACAAAACAATCTTTCTCGAACTCATGGTGGCAACTTGCTCCAAATGCACATGAATTTGAGGAAGTCACTTCTTCCATCCAAGCATAAGCTTCATGAACGGAACACGAAGGCATTGCTTACAAAGTTTCCAATACTAGTTTGATGTTCAACATGAATCATGGGGGAGACAAAATGCAACTGATGGGCTCAACAGCAACTCATCGGAATTTCCATATCACTGGACTTCCACCATCACGTGAACACGGTGATAGCATGGCTCAGACCAAAAGATGTAATGGTGTATGCTCGAGGGGTCAACCATGAGTAAGGCAACATTACAAACATCGTTGGTTCTGATTTGACTTGACGATAGCCCATACTCAAGTCAAAGTTTTGACAAGATGATAGATCCAGTAACTGATCACGAGGACCAATTGATGAAGATATCATCTTGCTTCAAGAACTATCAAAACACAAGGATATCACTTTGGGATGAACTAAGTCGGACAAGCTATCATATTCCAACTCTCCAAGTTGTCATTTAGCTTAACCAACTATTTCAGGGTATCCAACACAAATTCTTGGAGAAATAGCGGTTTATAGAAAAATCAACTTGATCATGAAGTCAACATAGCGGTCAGGTGATAACCAGGTAATACTTCCGAGAAGATATTCGGAAAATCACGAACCACCGATATGTTACTAAGCTCAAGATCAATCTTGCTTTTCAGGGCAAGACGATATGATCAAGGGAGCGAGGGATTGACACAATCCTAACTCAATGATCGAAGAGTGCACCAGGAAATATGGACTAGGTAGCAAGATCAATCTTAGAATGGTAGTTCAATAACCAACATGCTAAGAATGAGAATATTGTCCATTTACTACCAAGCAACCAGTTGCTCAGAGTATTGATTTCACACATCACAATTCACTTGTCGGCATTCCGGTTACAACAACATGAGGACCGAGGAATGAATGATGATGGTGAGAAGTATCACTGCATCAAGAATTCGTAAGAGGTGGTGCAATTCTCAAGACATTCTTGACATAAACATGGTAACACTCCAAGGTAGAACAGAGCAAAAGCTGGATTGGCATTTTGATCCATGGCATACAACTACTTTGACCCAATCCAAGAAATGGATAAGGTATTGGAGTTTGTTTCTCCTAGTCATTCAAGAATAGAATGGCTTGACACACCACAAGAATATGAGGTATCGATGAGCATGAATGCACACATACTCTTAACTCGAGGGCCAGAAAATAACTAACGAGGGACAACTCAAAGGAACATATAACTTTCAGAGTTGTAGATGCATAGATTAGTATGTCGAACGAGTTCAACATATTTCTTCCAGATAACCCATGCAGAAAGGTAGAACTGGCAAAATCACAATTATGAATGGAGAACTCCTCAGGAGTACTCTAATGGTGATCTTTTGGTTCAAAGAACTTCTACCTTAATGGTTCATGGTATTTGGAAGAAGGAAATACCACGGACCTCGAGGACTATCGCAAAGGTTACTAATATCCTAAAGGAACTAGCAACAATATCAACAGGAAGTGAACAGAGTGATTCTTGGGTCAAGAACACAGGAGTACAATACCTACTACTAAATGGCATCACGGGATGCTTTCAAGAATGATGGCCAGAATCATCACACTAGGGATACGAAAGCATTGCTAAATTCTCGAGGACACTTAGGGTCATAATACTAACTCCAACATACACGTCAAGGCAACGGAGTACCTCAACACACCGATTAGTGTGCTTAATCTGGCCCAAAAATACAACGGGAACATGGAGGAAAGATTTGCAAGTGCATCAAACTATTTAGAAACCTAGGATGACTCGGACAGCATAACGGCTGTAGATGCTCAAAATGATTTGAGACATCCTGTAAAATGGTGGCATAACCACTCAACATCACAATATCAAAGTTCCGGGATCAATGGTCAACATACGGAAGTAGTAGGAATTGGACTGAGGCTTAATCCAACAATCCTAGGCAACTACGGTTTAGTAACACGTCATCCTGAGAGATAGAAGAGAAGCCTAGTTCTTAACCCCGTAGAAAAGATAAGATGACTCAGATTAGAAGGTCATGAGGATAAGGAGTAAAAAGAGCCTTACATTCCCTTCCACAATCAATTCCCTAACATAACTAAAGCATTTCTAGAGTCAACTTCGACCGGTTGGCTTGGTAATCCTACAGGCAGTCAGGCTCTGATACCAAAGCTGTCAGGACCCCGATTCTAAGTCACACTGATCTAGCATGTAACACTTCATATCACTTTGCGGCCTCACACACGGTATTCCCACGGGTGTCACCTTACCATGGCCCGGGACCATTTGCACCTTCTGGCTCATGTATACGATAGTGTCGCTAGAATCCATATGACAAAGAACCCGGGCCGACATGACTAGTCGTGAACCCAAAGTGGCACTAACTTACGGGGACAGGCATACATGAATCAACATCGAGCATGTCGGTCAGCAGCGTGTGAATCCGGGCTGTAGCACTGGGCTAACAGGACTCCGGGAACCCGGGCTGTAGCAGGCTAGGCAGGACTCCGGATGTCACCGCGTGACATTTCCCCGAAGGGACAGACACAGGAACAAAGTGAATCACATGCCGGCCAGTCAAGTGTTCCGGAGCAGTAGTACTGGGCTAGCAGGACTCCGGTGAACCGGGCTGTAGCGGACTACTATTGCTCATGGAAGCACAAGACTACATTTCCCCATAAGAGAGGCTACCAAGGATGAACAACTAGGTTGTCGGATCCCACTCATACCAAGCATTTCAATCATACACACAATATGCTCGATATGTGTAAATACAACATGGCATCACAACATAACTCTACGACTCAAGTATTTATTCATTAGGCTCCGGAGAGCCAGATATTACAAACATGGGTCTCATGACCCAACATACAGAGCATACAAGCAACAAGCACATGCGGAAGCTTAACTTGTCTGAGTATAGACAACTAAAAATGAAGAAGGCTGAGGAGCCTAACTATCTACCAGACCCTCCCAAGGGTACAAGATCCTAGCTGAGGTAACAAGCTAAACGTCGAAGTCCATGTGGAATTACTAGCGAGACTGAAGTCTCTCTGCAAAACATAAATTAAGCAAACGTGAGTACAAATGTACCCAGCAAGACTTACATCAGAACTAACTACATATGCATCAGTATCAACCAAGGGGGTGGTGGAGTTTAACTGCAGCAAGCCAGCTTTGACTCAGTGGCTAACCTGAACTACGACTGCAAGTAACTCTTTTGAGGTGGCGCACACGAGTCCACAAATTCACCATACCAATACACCACTATGGATCCGTTCCCGTCTCCCTGCGTGAACGCCATCCATAGCACTCAAGCTTATCTTGCGAGTTTTAGAGTATCCACTTTCACTTGTCTATGAACTATGCAAGGGGTCCAAGTTTCTATATCCGAGGAATCCGGCTATTCGAATAGATAATGATAACCCTGCAGGGGTGTACTTCTTCACACACGCTCTCGCCACTTACCACCATGTACACATCGTGTATCTCAGCAACCTTCAAGCAAAAGCCTGGCGAGGGAGTCGGCCACGACCTGACTAACCAACAAGTCTCTAGTCCAGGTTTATCGCCTATTCGGGATCCATCTGCAAGGAGATCCGGCCGGGGTGTCGCTCACGACCCCAAATGATGTGAGCAGGGTTCCCAAGCCCACCATCCGGGTGCCACTTGGTACACCGTGCCACTGTGCTTAGTCTATCCCAAGCCCACCTGTAATGGGTGCCACTTAGTAGACTACTAGCACTACCTACAAACACCAGAAACTAGTTGCAACTCCTGGACAGAGATCAGGTTGATTAATAAGTCGAGAGGGGCACTTAAGCATTCCAATGTGTGGTAGTAACTGTTCATGGATCACAAACACAGAACTCAGTTCCTGAGGACGGTTTCAATGAGACAACCCACCATGTACTCCTACATGGCCTCTCACTGCTACCTTTACCAAATCGTGTTCACACACTTAGCTCACACAGTAGGACATGTTCATCACCATTCCAATTCATTCCCGATGAATCAGACCTGACTCAACTCTAAGCAATAGCAGGCATGACAAACAAGCATGAATGAGTAGGCACACCAGGGCTCAAACAACTCCTACTCATGCTAGTGGGTTTCATCTATTTACTGTGGCAATGACAGGTCATGCAAAGGAAAGGGGTTCAACTACCGCAGCATGTAACAGTTGAATCGTTGTTGTCCTAATGCAGTAAAAAGGAGCAGGAGCGAGAGAGTGGGATTGTATCGGAATGAACAAGGGGTTTTTGCTTGCCTGGCACTTCTGAAGATAGTATAGTTCTTCATCGGTGCCATCGATCTCATCGTTGCAACATCGTCTACTGAGAGGGGACAATTACCGGCAAACAAGGAAGAACACAATCAATGCGATGCAACAATATGATGCATGATCATGACATGGCAATATGCTATTGATTGAGCTAATGCAACTAGCAACAAGTTAAATGGAGTTGGTTTGAACACTAGGTTCAAATTCAAACTCCATATGTGCTTTCTTAAATGCCATTAATTCAAATTGTCATATACAGTGGCTGTAAGTTGTTCAAACATGCATGACAATGGTACAGATGGATATATTGAATTTTTCTGATCATTTTTCATATATAAAATATTTCATTTGGAGCTACGGTTGATTTTCTATGAATTTTTGAAGTTTTAAACATTTTCTGGAATTTTCTCAATTATTTTAAATCTAGAAAATGTTTAACTGCATCAGCGTTGTGCGAGCATGACATCAGCGAGTCAACTGATGCTGACCAGGTCAAACCTGACGACCGGGTCCCACATGTCATTGGCTCAGTGTTAACTGGGAGTTAATCCCGTGTTGACTGGGATTTGATCCGCTGCGGGGCCCACCTATCAGTGTCTGTTACAGAGGGATTAGTGGTGATTGGCGCCTAACTAAGCGACCATGTCATCCCGCCGGGGTTTGGCCGGCAGCGACCAAAGCGGCGGCGGCAGCGCGCCAGACTTGCGCTAAAGGCGACGGGGGCAGCGGCTGAGGGCACCGGGGCGTAGCCCGGGCTTGCCCGAATCCAGGGAGGTAAGTGGGAGGCCGCGGGGGCGCCAGAGCTCGCCGGAGCAGAGCTCGTGGCGGCGGCCGGAGTGCGGCCTCAAGTGGCGCGGGGCTGTGGGGCACGGGAAGTCCGGATGTGGTGTGCTACGGCCTCCTGGGTTCACCTAAAGCTCGTCTACAAGCTCAAACATGATGGTGCTAAGCAGAACAACGGCGGCAAAGAGGTGCGGTGGTGGCAAGCCTCGGCCATGGCGGGGGATGGGGCTAGAGCATGCGAATGCAAACGCGAGGGGGAGAAGAGGGGTTCGGGGCAGGGGCTCACAGCGAGTCCAATGAGCGAGGGTAGGGACGCGTTGTCGATGATGAATTGACCACGGTGATCGCCGGACAGATGCGGCGATGAAGGCGGCGGGGACGATGTTGCGGTGCACCCGACGTCACGTGGGTTGGTGGAGACAAAGAGGAAGGTGCGACGGTTCTTCTAGAAGCATCGGCGAGGTGAGGGGTGGACGATGGCCGCGGTGGTGCTCGTCGGCGCTCTCGGGTGCTCGTGGTCGATCGCGGGAGAGAGAGAGAGCAGAGGAGGAGGAGGGGGTCCAGAGCGAGAGGGGGGTCAGGGGGTGCCGTGGCACTCGAAGCCGTCCCCAGCAACAGCGGCAACCAGGAGCTGGCCGAGCGCGTGCACACGCGCTGCGGCCACACGCCCTCCTGCCTACTGGCAGGAGGTTAGGGGTGACTAGCGCCTGGGCCTCGTGGGCTGGCTGTCCGCTGGGCCGGCCAGGTAAGTCCAGGTAAGCCTTTCCTTTTTTGTTTTTCTATTTTTGCTATTCTGTTTAGATTTAGTTCAGAGACCAAACCATTTTTTAGATTCTGGAAATTATCATTTGGCTAGATATAATATATTCAGAGCCACTCACCATTTTCCAGAATTATTGGATCATATTAAATATATAGCAAATATAAATCCAATGCAAATAATTATTGGATTAACTCAAATGGCCAAAAATAAATATTTCTGTCTCCTAAAAATATTGGTTTGAATTTTACCTCTTACCAATATTTTCACAGAGTAACAGGAACATTTCTTTGGACTCATTTGATGAGAATTAAATGTTGATTATTTTTAGAGGTCTTCTGAGGCTTTTGAAAATTCCTCAATTCAAATTTCATTTGAATTTAAACATGATGCTCACATGAAAGGCTAGCCTAGTGCAGACCGGAACTAGGGATGTGACATCCGCTGTCTCGTCGCCATTGCCTTCTTTGGCTGTGTCCACCATGTATATGTCGTATGATGAGGTGGTTGTCCAGTGCCCCGTGGGCAGTGGTTCCTCTTTGTCTCCCGCATCGTCGTCCATACCGTTGATGTCTTCGGAGTCGAAGTCGAGCATGTCCGTTAAGTCGTCGACCATGGCTACTAAGTGGGTGGTGGGTGGGCAGCGAATTTCTTCGTCATCCGCATCCCAATCCTGTCGGACATAGTTCGGCCAGGATCCTTCTGACAAGGAGAGAGGCCTTAATGAGTTCAGTATGTCGCCAAAGGGTGAGTGCTAAAAATATCCGCGGAGGTAAACTCCATGATCTGCGCCCAATCGGATTCGCTAGGAACAGGCGCAGGCGGTTCGGAGTCCGTCGCCGGAGAAGGATCCGTCAGTTGACAACACGGCTCTCGTGCAGGGTAAGGTCGATGTTCGGCTCAATCGCCGCTGAGGATAAGGCCTCCGTGGCAGGGTCCATCCACCCGTCCATGGACGGAGCAACTGGCTCTGAATTGAGGGTCGGAGCGGCTGCTGGTGCGATCTCCTGAACACTGTCCGATGTTAGAGCTAAATCGTACTCATCGTGACCATGTGACGCACAAGGCAGAGGCTCGAATCCGTCGAAGATCAAGTCCGCGGATATGGGTCGTGTAGTTTAAGCTTCCAAACCTGACCTGGTGGCCAGGGGCATAACTTTCGATCTGCTCCAGATGGCCAAGCGAGTTGAACCGCAGTGTGAAGCCGCCGAACACAAAGATTTGTCCGGGGAGAAAAGTCTCACCCTGGACTGCATCACTATTGATGATCGTAGGAGCCATCAGGCCTAATGACGATGACATAGAGGAACTCTCAATGAAAGCACCAATGTCGGTGTCAAAACCGGCGGATCTCAGGTAGGGGGTCTCGAACTGTGCATCTAAGGCGGATGGTAACAGGAGGCAGGGGACACAATGTTTTACCCAGGTTCAGGCCCTCTTGATGGAGGCAAAACCCTACGTAGTGCTTGATTTATTCTTGATGATATGGGTATTACAAGAGTTGATCTACCACGAGATCGGAGAGGCTAAACCCTAAAAGCTAGCCTATGGTATGATTGTATGTTGTCCTACGGACTAAAATCCTCCGGTTTATATAGACACCGGAGGGGGCTAGGGTTACACAAGGTCGGTTACAAAGGAGGAGATATCCATATCCGTACTGCCTAGCTTTCCTTCCACGCCAAGTAGAGTCCCATCCGGACATGAGACGAAGTCTTCAATCTTGTATCTTCATAGTCCAACGGTCCGGCCAAAGGATAGAGTCCGACTGTCCGGAGACCCCCTAATCCCGGACTCCCTCACTCACCGTTGAAGGAATCTAGCCCCACTCGAACAGGAACTAGATATGCGGGGGGAAGAAATCCCTGCGTCTGCAGCTTCGTCAATTGACTATAGGACACTGAACACCTCTCCCACTGGCCTTTCTCTGGGCCGGAATGGGTGGAGGAGTTGGGGGCGCTAGCCATGCTGGAATGGTTTCTCCTAAGCAGTTTCCGGGGATTTCCTCTGCGCGGTGCCAAATGGATCTAGGATCCAATCTCTTTAAAAGGTGCTATTCCTTGCATGGACAGGGTGTTAACTGCAAAAATACCCTGACCTTCCACCTTCGCTTGACACGTGGAAGGCGATGTTATTTAACGCGAAGAGGTCGAGGAGAGAAACATTGAATCGATGGCCGAATACATTACTTGGAGGAACCCGCCTTGCAATGTCGAAGAAAATTTGTGTGCCGAACACCTCGCTATTGAAGACTGGTTCGGGGCTACTGAGGGAGTCCTGGACTAAGGGGTCCTCAGGCGTCCGGCCTGTTATCTATTGGGCCGGACTGATGGGTTGTGAAGACATGAAGACCGAAGACTGTACCTGTGTCCGGATTGGACTCTCCTTGGCGTGGAAGGCAAGCTTGGAGACCGACTATGAAGATTCCTTTTCATGTAACCGACTCTATGTAAACCCTAGATCCCCCCCCCCGGTGTCTGTATAAACCGGAGGGGTTAGTCCAGAAATGGGATATACTCATTACCATAGTCATATAGGCTAGGCTTTTAGGGTTTAGACATTACGACCTCGTGGTAGATCAACTCTTGTAACACTCATATTCATCAAGATCAATCAAGCAGGACGTAGGGTATTACCTCCATAGAGAGGGCCCGAACCTGGGTAAACATCGTGTCCCCTGTGTCCTGTTACCATCGATCCTAGACGCACAGTTTGGGGCCCCTACCCGAGATCCGCCGGTTTTGACACCGACAGTTGGGGGGACAACGCAAATGAGAACGAGCGGGTCTAGATTTCCTGTGCTCACATAGGAAAATGTCACCGAGGAGATAAAAATGGGACAAATGCAGACATGCTGCCTAAATGTGGTTGCCGCTCTCAGCAACCACATCTGCATCACCACTTTATGCCCCTGTTGTCCCTATGCCGATATTGCTACCGTTAATGTAAAATCACATGAAGCAATGCCACCTAATGTCACTATTAAGTAATGCTGCTATTAGTCTAGCATCGTCGATAAATTGAAGCAATGACACCACCATTTTATGAAGCGCTTCCGTCTTGCTTTATTTCCCATGAATTGTGTTTTTGCAGTTACACTTAAATCTCACACCGCTAACATGGCTTCATCCTAGTGGAACTGCACAAATTTGATTGCACATTTACTGACCATGTGCTACTCTCATGACAGTAATACTAATGCTATTGTTCTACATGTTAATCTTGTGGCAGTGTTGATGTGATGCGATGCTACTTCTTACTTAATGTGTCACAACCCTATCTTAGTCCTTGTCTGTCATTGCATAAGCATCCATGCATCATGTTTAAATTCAAAGGAATATGAAATGGGGATGATAAAACACTAGTACCAAAATAACTCAACTAGGTCCAACTTAAAAATATTCTCAATGAACCCAAAATGCCCTTAAGAAAAGTTCATGATTTTTGGTTAAGGTGGAACGCGTCTTTTGGCTCATGTATATGTAACATACCAAATTTTCAATTTGGAATGTTATACATTAGATCAGCATTGCATATCATATTTTATTGCATTTTGGTTAATCCTAGAAATTTCACGCAACTCAAGGACCCTCGGAGAGAGTTGGGGGATTTCGTTATTTTCATATTTGAGTTTCTCAAATTTTGAAAATAGGATCATTTGGTTTTATTTATTTTATCTTCAATTATTTCTATTATCAAAATATGAGAGAGGGAATAAAATGACTTTCCCAAAGTAAAGAAATATTGAGGATTTAATAATAAAATCAAATAAGATTTTATTTTGGTTTTATTTGCTATTTTATTTGAATTTAGGAAAAATGCGCGTTTTTCAAAATTGCATTTAGGCCCCAAATAAATGTTCATCATGTGCGGCTCTATTTTAGAAGCCGGGGAAAATTTATTTCCGGATTTTTGGAGTCCGTTTAGTATTCTTTTTTTCTGAGCATAACTATTTAAAAAAAAAGCGCAACCGACTTACCGGGCCATGTCCGACCTGGACACTTGGCCCGATCGGCTTTAAATAGCCGGGGAAGGCCCAGCCGGACCCCAACCCTAGCCGCCAGCCCCGCCGCCCTAGCCCGCCGCCGCTGACGCCAGCGCCGCCACCCGCCGGATCCGCCGCCGCCAGAGGTTGACCTCGCCGCCACCGGTTTTTTTTCGAAAAACCGATCGGTTTTCCGTCGGTTTCATTCGGTTTTTTTAATAGATCGGTTTTTCTAGTTAATTTAATTAGCGAGTGTTCGCTCGTTCATTCGTTTTAACGAACGCGTTCTTTGTTTAGATCTACTTAACGAACGTTCGTTCGTTCATCTGTTTGTCGTTTTCTTTTTCTTGGATTAAATCCGCGATTTTTTCTCACCGCGATTCCTGATCCGTTTTTCATTCTAGTATAACTTTTCGCTCGTTTACCAGAATCAGGCAATTCTAGCGCCTGGAGTTTCGTCTCAAAACCCTCTTTCCATTTAACCAACTCAAACAAGTTTTTGCCACTGTAAAAGTTGCCCTAGATCCATAATAGTAAATGAAGCTTGTTTCTTTTGCCGTTTGTCTTTCGTTGCTTCGTTTGATTTGATTCTTTTTGCCAACCGGAGTTCTTTAGTTGAACTTTCTGGTTAGATCTCTTATTTGAGTTTTACATGTGCATTAGTTGAGTACTTATTGTATGCTTGTTTGTTTGCGATAGAGTACCCAGAATGCGTCACTTGCTACTTCGAATCGCTAGGTTTCGCGGATCATCAGCAAGGCAAGTAACACTTTGATCATACCTCCTACTACCCAGTTTTTATTGCATTAGATCAATCCTCACACATTGCATGATTAGGATCTAATTAAATTGTGGGTTTGGGAAGTAGTTGAGGTAGTACCTATTACCTGTTATTATCAAACCTTTGGGAGTTACTTCTACGTTTGCTTAGTATGCCATGCTATGCTAGTAGACTTGGATTGGGTGAGTGAAATCCATGACAGATGTGAGATTGTTAAAGTAAAGGTTTATCTAAGGTGGCAACTTAAATACACATCTGGGTGGATTGAGGCACTTGGGTATTCCAGCGATTGCCTGTTTTCTTTTGGACCGCCACCCAGGCTCAAAGGGATCATGAGATTATTCATGCTAGAAACTTCTGTGTGCAGCCACAAGCTACTATGGGCTCTAGCATAGTTGATTAAGTCGTGCGAACTCTTACAGTGGTAGACTAGCAGATGTAGGGGAAAGTAGGTGTAACGTTCTACCCGATCGTAAGGTGCTAGCGCTTCTGAAAGACTATGTCTTGGTCATCCATTTCTCAAACACCCTGTAGTGCGAGAATCCCAACAGAGGAGATCGAGTCTTGTGGGGAAAAGTGCGCAAACCTCTGCAGAGTGTATAAACTAATCATGGTTAGCCGTGTCCCCGGTTATGGACATCTTGAGTATCTAGTACCTGGATTATCATGTGAATCTCATCATGTTACTCTAAAATTAATTTTGTTGGATTTTGTTTAATGATGATGTTTAATTGGGATTGAGAATGCTGTCAACCATTCTCAATGTTTAACAACCACCATGATAGTTAAATAAAATTTATTCCTTTGAAGTAGGGAAAATTGGCTTTATGCAAAATTGTAACCATAGAGCTTTCTACCAGCCAAATATGCATGTAGTATAGCCTTATTCTTCCATTACTCTCTATGTGTTACATTGCCAGCATATTCCATGTGCTGACCCATTTTGGGCTGCAACGTTAATGTTGCAGACTTTTCAGATGACGATTAAGGTGCTTTTAGGTCATGGTTCTATACTCAGTGATGCCGTTGGAGTTGATGGACTCACTTATCTTCCAAGCCTTCCGCTGTTATCATTATTAGATGGCCTTAAGCCATATTTATTGTAATAAGTTCTGTTTTGAGACACTCGATGTAATAAGTGTTGGGGAACGTTGCAGAAAACAAAAATTTTCCTACGGTTTCACCAAGATCCATCTATGAGTTCATCTAGCAACGAGTGATTGGATGCATCTACGTACCTTGTAGATCGCGAGCGGAAGCGTTCAAAGAACGGGGATGACGGAGGCGTACTCGACGTGATCCAAATCACCGGAGATCCTAGCGCCGAACGGACAGCACCTCCGCATTCAACACACGTATGGTCAGCGTAACGTCTCCTCCTTCTTGATCCAGCAAGGAGGAAGGAGAGGTTGAGGAAGATGGCTCCAGCAGCAGAGCTGCAGTACTCCGGCAGGGCTTCGCCAAGCTCTATGGAGGAGGAGGATGTGTTGGAGAGGGAGAGGGAGGCACCAAAGATCAAGGTAAGAAGTCCTCCATCTCCCCACTATATATAGGAGGGCCAAGGGGGGGCACCGGCCCTAGGAGATCTAATCTCCTAGGGGGGTGCGGCCAAGGGGAGGAATCCCTCCTCCCCAAGGCACCTAGGAGGTGCCTTCCCCTCCTAGGACTCTTCCTTTAGGGTTTCCCCCACCCTAGGCACATCGGCCCTAGGGGGAAGTGGCGCCCCAGCCCACTTTGGGCTGGATCCCTTCCCACTGCAGCCCATGGGGCCCTCCGGGATAGGTGGCCCCACCCGGTGGACCCCCGGGACCCTTCCGGTGGTCCCGGTACAATACCGGTGACCCCGAAACTTGTCCCGATGGCCGAAATAGCACTTCCTATATATAATTCTTTACCTCCGGACCATTCCGGAACTCCTCGTGACGTCCGGGATCTCATTTGGGACTCCGAACAACATTCGGGTTACTGCATATACATATCCTTACAACCCTAGCGTCACCAAACCTTAAGTGTGTAGACCCTACGGGTTCGGGAGACTTGTAGACATGACCGAGATTGCTCTCCGGCCAATAACCAACAGCGGGATCTGGATACCCATGTTGGCTCCCACATGCTCCTCGATGATCTCATCGGATGAACCACGATGTCGAGGATTCAATCAATCCCGTATACAATTCCCTTTTTCAATCGGTATGTTACTTGCCCGAGATCCGATCGTCGGTATCCCAATACCTCGTTCAATCTCGTTACCGGCAAGTCACTTTACTTGTACCGTAATGCATGATCCCGTGACTAGACACTTGGTCACTTTGAGCTCATTATGATGATGCATTACCGAGTGGGCCCAGTGATACCTCTCCGTCATACGGAGTGACAAATCCCAGTCTTGATCCGTGTCAACCCAACAGACACTTTCGGAGATACCCGTAGTATACCTTTATAGTCACCCAGTTATGTTGTGACGTTTGGTACACCCAAAGCACTCCTACGGTATCCGGGAGTAACACGATCTCATGGTCTAAGGAAAAGATACTTGACATTGGAAAACTCTAGCAAACGAACTATACGATCTTGTGCTATGTTTAGGATTGGGTCTTGTCCATCACATCATTCTCCTAATGATGTGATCTCATTATCAATGACATCCAATGTCCATAGTCAGGAAACCATGACTATCTGTTGATCAATGAGCTAGTCAACTAGAGGCTTACTAGGGACATGTTGGTGTCTATTATTCACACATGTATTACGATTTCCGGATAACACAATTATAGCATGAATAAAGACAATTATCATGAACAAGGAAATATAATAATAATGCTTTTATTATTGCCTCTAGGGCATATTTCCAACAGTCTCCCACTTGCACTAGAGTCAATAATCTAGTTACATTGTGATGAATCGAACACCCATGGAATTCTGGTGTTGATCATGTTTTGCTCTAGGGAGAGGTTTAGTCAACAGATATGCTACATTCAGGTCCGTATGTACTTTACAAATATCTATGTCTCCATCTTGAACATTTTCACGAATGGAGTTGAAGCGACGCTTGATGTGCCTTGTCTTCTTGTGAAACCTGGGCTCCTTGGCAAGAGCAATAGCTCCAGTGTTGTCACAGAAGAGCTTGATCGGCCCCGACGCATTGGGTATGACTCCTAGGTCGGTGATGAACTCCTTCACCCAAATTGCTTCATGCGCTGCCTCCGAGGCTGCCATGTACTCCGCTTCACATGTAGATCCTGCCACGATGCTCTGCTTGCAACTGCACCAGCTTACTGCCCCACCATTCAAAATATACACGTATCTGGTTTGTGACTTAGAGTCATCCAGATCTGTGTCGAAGCTAGCGTCGACGTAACCCTTTACGACGAGCTCTTCGTCACCTCCATAAACGAGAAACATTTCCTTAGTCCTTTTCAGGTACTTTAGGATATTCTTGACCGCTGTCCAGTGTTCCTTATCGGGATTACTTTGGTACCTTCCTACCAAACTTATGGCAAGGTTTACATCAGGTCTGGTACACAGCATGGCATACATAATAGAACCTATGGCTGAGGCATAGGGGATGACACTCATCTCTTCTATATCTTCTGCCGTGGTCGGACATTGAGCCGAGCTCAATTTCACACCTTGTAACACAGGCAAGAACCCCTTCTTAGACTGATCCATATTGAATTTCTTCAATATCTTATCAAGGTATGTGCTTTGTGAAAGACCTATGAGGCGTCTTGATCTATCTCTATAGATCTTGATGCCTAATATATATGCAGCTTCTCCAAGGTCCTTCATTGAAAAACTCTTATTCAAGTAGGCCTTAATGCTGTCCAAGAGTTCTATATCATTTCCCATCAAAAGTATGTCAACTACATATAATATGAGAAATGCTACAGAGCTCCCACTCACTTTCTTGTAAACACAGGCTTCTCCATAAGTCTGTGTAAACCCAAACGCTTTGATCATCTCATCAAAGCGAATGTTCCAACTCTGAGATGCTTGCACCAGCCCATAAATCGAGCGTTGGAGCTTGCACACCTTGTCAGCATTCTTAGGATTGACAAAACCTTCCGGCTGCATCATATACAATTCTTCCTTAAGGAAACCATTAAGGAATGCCGTTTTGACGTCCATCTGCCATATTTCATAATCATAAAATGCGGCAATTGCTAACATGATTCGGACGGACTTCAGCTTCGCTACCAGTGAGAAAGTCTCATCGTAGTCAACCCCTTGAACTTGTCGATAACCCTTAGCGACAAGGCAAGCTTTATAGATGGTCACATTACCATCCGCGTCTGTCTTCTTCTTAAAGATCCATTTATTTTCTATGGCTCGCCGCTCAACGGGCAAGTCAGTCAAAGTCCATACTTCGTTTTCATACATGGATCCTATCTCGGATTTCATGGCTTCTAGCCATTTGTCGGAATTCGGGCCCGCCATCGCTTCTTCATAGTTCGAAGGTTCACCGTTGTCTAACAACATGATTTCCAAGACAGGGTTGCCTTACCACTCTGGTGCGGAACGTGTCCTTGTGGACCTTCGAATTTCAGTAGGAGCTTGATCAGAAGTATCTTGATCATCATCATTAACTTCCTCTCTAGTCGGTGCAGGCACCTCAGGAACATTTTCTTGAGCTGCGCCAATTTCCGGTTCAAGAGTTAATACTTCATCAAGTTCTACTTTCCTCCCACTTACTTATTTCGAGAGAAACTCTTTCTCTAGAAAGGACCCATTCTTGGCAACAAAGATCTTGCCTTCGGATCTGAGGTAGAAGGTATACCCAATAGTTTCTTTAGGGTATCCTATGAAGACGCATTTTTCTGACTTGGGTTTGAGCTTTTCAGGTTGAAGTTTCTTGACATAAGCATCGCATCCCCAAACTTTTAGAAACGACAGCTTAGGTTTCTTCCCAAACCATAATTCAAACGGTGTCGTCTCAACAGATTTCTACGGAGCCCTATTTAAAGTGAATGCGGCAGTCTCTAAAGCATAGCCCCAAAAAGATAGCGGTAAATAGGCAAGAGACATCATAGATCGCACCATATCTAATAGAGTGCGATTACGACGTTCGGACACACCATTACGCTGAGGTGTTCCAGGCGGCGTGAGTTGTGAAACTATTCCACATTTTCTTAAGTGTGTGCCAAACTCATGACTCAAGTATTCTCCTCCACGATCTGATCGCAGGAACTTGATTTTCCTGTCACGTTGATTCTCAACCTCACTCTGAAATTCCTTGAACTTTTCAAAGGTTTCAGACTTGTGTTTCATTAAGTAGATATACCCATATCTACTCAAGTCATCAGTGAGGGTGAGAACATAACGATAGCCACCGCGAGCCTCAATACTCATTGGACCGCACACATCAGTATGTATGATTTCTAATAAGTTGTTTGCTCGCTCCATTGTTCCTGAGAACGGAGTCTTGGTCATTTTACCCATGAGGTATGGTTCGCACGTGTCAAATGATTCGTAATCAAGAGACTCTAAAAGTCCATCTGCATGGAGCTTCTTCATGCGTTTGACACCTATGTGACCAAGGCGGCAGTGCCACAACTATGTGGGACTATCATTATCAACCTTACATTTTTTGGTACTCACACTATGATTATGTGTAGCATTACGCTCGAGATTCATTAATAATAAACCATTCACCATCGGAGCATGACCATAAAACATATCTCTCATATAAATAGAACAACCATTATTCTCAGATTTAAATGAGTAGCCATCTCGAATTAAACGAGATCCTGATACAATGTTCATGCTCAAACTTGGCACTAAATAACAATTATTGAGGTTCAAAACTAATCCCGTAGGTAAATGTAGAGGTAGCGTGCCGACGGCGATCACATCGACCTTGGAACCATTCCCGACGCGCATCGTCACCTCGTCCTTCGCCAGTCTCCGCTTATTCCGCAGCTCCTGCTTTGAGTTACAAATGTGAGCAACTGCACCGGTATCAAATACCCAGGAGCTACTACGAGTACTGGTAAGCTACACATCAATTACATGTATATCACATATACCTTCCGTTTTGCCGGCCTTCTTGTCCGCTAAGTATTTGGGGCAGTTCCGCTTCCAGTGACCACTTTCCTTGCAATAAAAGCACTGAGTCTCGGGCTTGGGTCCATTCTTTGGCTTCTTCCCAGCAACTTGCTTGCCGGGCGCGGCAACTCCCTTGCCGTCTTTCTTGAAGGTTTTCTTACCCTTGCCTTTCTTGAACTTAGTGGTTTTATTCACCATCAACACTTGATGTTCCTTTTTGACTTCTACCTCTGCTGATTTCAGCATTGCAAGTACTTCAGGAATGGTCTTTTCCACCCCCTGCATATTGAAGTTCATCACAAAGCTCTTGTAGCTCGGTGGAAGCGACTGGAGGATTCTGTCAATGACCGCGTCATCCGGGAGATTAACTCCCAGCTGAGTCAAGCGGTTATGTAACCCAGACATTGTGAGTATGTGCTCACTGACAGAACCATTTTCCTCCATCTTACACCTGAAGAATTTGTCGGAGACTTCATATCTCTCGACCCAGGCATGAGCTTGGAAAACCATTTTCAGCTCTTCGAACATCTCATATGCTCCGTGTCTCTCAA
Source organism: Triticum aestivum (assembly GCF_018294505.1). Taxonomy (NCBI): domain Eukaryota; kingdom Viridiplantae; phylum Streptophyta; class Magnoliopsida; order Poales; family Poaceae; genus Triticum; species Triticum aestivum. The sequence continues at coordinate 66,045,757 of NC_057806.1, forward strand.
AACGTTTTTGGAGCCCCGGCTCTAAGCTGTAAAGCATGCCGCACTGAACGAGGGAGTAGTCATCGGTACGTGCCTGCCAAGCGTTCATAACGTCTTGTTCTGCAGGGAGAACAGGTGCATCACCTAGCAGTGCTTGTAGGACATAATCTTTCTTGGCAGCTATGAGGATGATCCTCAGGTTCCGGACCCAGTCCGTGTAGTTGCTGCCATCGTCTTTCAGCTTGGTTTTCTCTAGGAATGCGTTGAAGTTGAGGACTACGTTGGCCATTTGATCTACAAGACATATTGTAAAGATTTTAGACTAAGTTCATGATAATTAAGTTCATCTAATCAAATTATTCAATGAACTCCCACTTAGAAAAACATCCCTCCTGTAATCTAAGTATAACATGATCCGAGTTAACTAGGCCGTGTCCGATCATCACGTGAGACGGACTAGCCAACGTCGGTGAACATCTTCATGTTGATCGTATCTTCTATACGACTCATGCTCGACCTTTCGGTCTTCTGTGTTCCGAGGCCATGTCTGTACATGCTAGGCTCGTCAAGTCAACCTAAGTGTTTTGCATGTGTAAATTTGTCTTACACCCGTTGTATGTGAACGTTAGAATCTATCACACCCGATCATCACGTGGTGCTTCGAAACAATGAACTGTCGCAATAGTGCACAGTTAGGGGGAACACTTTCTTGAAATTATTATGAGGGATCATCTTATTTACTACCGTCATTCTAAGCAAACAAGATGCAAAAACATGATAAACATCACATGCAATCAAATAATAATAGTGACATGATATGGCCAATATCACATAGCTCCTTTGATCTCCATCTTGGGGCTACATGATCATCTTGTCACCGGCATGACACCATGATCTCCATCATCATGATCTCCATCATTGTGTCTCCATGAAGTTGCTCGCCAACTATTACTTCTACTACTATGGCTAACGCGTTTAGCAATAAAGTAAAGTAATTTACATGACGTTTCTCAATGACACGCAAGTCATACAAAAAATGAAGACAACTCCTATGGCTCCTGCCGGTTGTCATACTCATCGACATGCAAGCCGTGATTCCTATTACAATAGCATGAACATCTCATACATCACATATAGATCATTCATCACAACTTTGGCCATATCATATCACAAAGCACTTGCTGCAAAAACAAGTTAGACGTCCTCTAATTGTTGTTGCAAGTTTTACGTGGCTGAAGTAGGGTTCTAGCAAGAACGTTTTCTTACCTACGTGAAAGCCAAAACGTGATTTGTCAACTTCTATTTACCCTTCATAAGGACCCTTTTCATTGACTCCGCTCCAACTAAAGTGGGAGAGACAGACACCCGCCAGCCACCTTATGCAACTAGTGCATGTTAGTCGGTGGAACCGGTCTCACATAAGCGTACGTGTAAGGTTGGTCTGGGCCGCTTCATCCCACAATACCGTTGAAGCAAGATAAGACTAGTAGCGGCAAGAAAGTTGACAACATCAACGCCCACAACAAATTGTGTTCTACTCGTGCAAGAGAACTACGCATAGACCTAGCTCATGATGCCACTGTTGGGGAACGTTGCAGAAAACAAAAAATTTCCTACGTTTTCACCAAGATCCATCTATGAGTTCATCTAGCAACGAGTGATTGGATGCATCTATGTACCTTGTAGATCGGGAGCGGAAGCGTTCAAAGAACGGGGATGAGGGAGGCGTACTCGACGTGATCCAAATCACCGGAGATCCTAGCGCCGAACGGACGGCACCTCCGCGTTCAACACACGTACGGTCAGCGTAACGTCTCCTCCTTCTTGATCCAGCAAGGAGGAAGGAGAGGTTGAGGAAGATGGCTCCAGCAGCAGCACAATGGCGTGGTGGTGATGGAGCTGCAGTACTCCGGCAGGGCTTCGCCAAGCTCTATGGAGGAGGAGGATGTGTTGGAGAGGGAGAGGGAGGCACCAAAGATAAAGGTAAGAAGTCCTCCATCTCCCCACTATATATAGGAGGGCTAAGGGGGGGGCGCCGGCCATAGGAGATCTAATCTCCTAGGTGGGTGCGGCCAAGGGGAGGAATCCTTCCTCCCCAAGGCACCTAGAAGGTGCCTTCCCCTCCTAGGACTCTTCCTTTAGGGTTTCCCCCACCCTAGGCGCATGGGCCCTAGGGGGAAGTGGCGCCCCAGCCCACTTTGGGCTGGATCCCTTCCCACTTCACCCCATGGGGCCCTTCGGGATAGGTGGCCCCACCCGGTGGACCCCCGAGACCCTTCCGGTGGTCGCGTTACAATACCGGTGACCCCGAAACTTGTCCCGATGGCCGAAATAGCACTTCCTATATATAATTCTTTACCTCCGGACCTTTCCGGAACTCCTCGTGACATCCGGGATCTCATCCGGGACTCCGAACAACATTCGGGTTACTGCATATACATATCCCTACAACCCTAGCGTCACCGAACCTTAAGTGTGTAGACCCTACGGGTTCGGGAGACATGTAGACATGACCGAGATCGCTCTCCGGCCAATAACCAACAGCGGGATCTGGATACCCATGTTGGATCCCACATGCTCCTCGATGATCTCATCGGATGAACCACGATGTCGAGGATTCAATCAATCCCGTATACAATTCCCTTTGTCAATCGGTATGTTACTTGCCCGAGATCCGATCGTCGGTATCCCAATACCTCGTTCAATCTCGTTACCGGCAAGTCACTTTACTCGTACCGTAATGCATGATCCCGTGACCAGACACTTGGTCACTTTGAGCTCATTATGATGATGCACTACCGAGTGGGCCCAGTGATACCTCTCCGTCATATGGAGTGACAAATCCCAGTCTTGATCCGTGTCAACCCAACAGACACTTTCGGAGATACCCGTAGTATACCTTTGTAGTCACCCAGTTACGTTCTGACGTTTGGTACACCCAAAGCACTCCTACGGTATCCGGGAGTTACACGATCTCATGGTCTAAGGAAAAGATACTTGACATTGGAAAACTCTAGCAAACGAACTATACGATCTTGTGCTATGTTTAGGATTGGGTCTTGTTCATCACATCATTCTCCTAATGATGTGATCTCGTTATCAATGACATCCAATGTCCATAGTCAGGAAACCATGACTATCTGTTGATCAACGAGCTAGTCAACTAGAGGCTTACTAGGGACATGTTGGTGTCTATTATTCACACATGTATTACGATTTCCGGATAACACAATTATAGCATGAATAAAGATAATTATCATGAACAAGGAAATATAATAATAATGCTTTTATTATTGCCTCTAGGGCATATTTCCAACAATAAGTGTGTGATTTCTACTCTGTTATAAATCCTTCAAGTATTGTGTGGTGTTAGCATTACTGATCCAGGGATGACACCTGAGCACAGAGATTGGACCGTTTGAGGTCTGGTCGCTACAAGATGGTATCAGAGCACACGCTGACTGTAGGACACGACCACTAAGCTAAAAGACCTAGATCACTACTCACTCTCTTCTCTTTCTGACTTCTCATCTTTTCTACTCTTTTAGGATGGTGGATGCAAGGGACAAGTTCACGCAACCGGATGAAGATACCCCCTTTGGACGTCACTTGAAGAAAGTCACTAGATACCTGAACATAGGAGCACCAAGCTTCACCGGGACTTACAACACCACTCTACCGGAAGAAGAGCGCTGGATGATTCAAGTTCAAGTTCCAGGAAGGACGTTCATGCCAGTCACTGAGCCCATAGAGTTTTCTTTTGATGCACCAACCTGGAGTCTAGGAAAGAGCATGGCAGCTCACATTGCCATGGGACGCATTGGAGAGATTTACCGCAATGATCTCAAGGATACTATCTACCAGATTTGTGGGCACCGAGATGAGTACTGGGAGATGATCAGCACCAGGAAGGATAGATCAATTGCAGCTTTTATCCAGGAGTTAAACTAGCACATTCGACGACAGGAGAATCAGATGTGCGCCGACATGATAGATCTGAAGAAGGCAAGGACAAGAATCAAGGAACTGGAGGAAGAACTCAAGGCTACGCGTGAAGATTATGAAGAGGAAATCGAAGTATTAGTGGAGAAGAATGACGATCTGATCAAGAAGATTGGGATATTTATGGGAGGCCCTACCCCAGTAGAAGAAGACGAAGAACCCAAGGAGATTCGCCCGGAAGACTACATCATCATCGACGACACCGACTCAGATCTAGATGATAGTGATGATGACTATGTTGATGAAGCTGGAGCAGATATAATGGAGTCTGCAACCGAAGAATATTTCTAGTAGACCACCCCATCAGTAGTAGTAGTCCACCATGTAAATATAGTAGTCCGAGCACTTCTGCCATAGTTAGATCGATTGTATGCCCTTGTTTGATTGAATGAAGTGAATTGTTTTCTTTTGCCTCATGTGCATATGGGTAGTGTTTTCTCTGTAGACCCCTCTCTATTCTTAAATCTCATCTTTTCTAAACCCTCAGATGCCTCCGAGACGTGACCCCGGATTTACCTTCCCACTGGAGCTCACCCAGTTGATCCAGCAGCAGAACACATTGATGCAGTTGCTAGTCCAGAATCAGAATCAGGGGAACAACAACAACAACAACCCACCACCACCACCATTTGTTGATCACTTAGCCTGTTTTCTTAGGCTGAATCCGCCGGTGTTCTCCAGTAGCACCAAGCCGATAGTAGCAGATGATTGGCTCCATAAGACAGCAAGGGAGTTGACCACCGCAGGATGCACAGATGCAAAAAAAGGTGAAGTTTGCCGCACATCAGCTTGAAGTACCCGCAGCATCATGGTGGGTGAATTTCACAACCACTTTCCTTGTCGACACTGTCACGTGGGACCAGTTTCAGCAAGCTTTTCATACTGCCCATGTTTCAGCAGGAGCTATGGCCATGAAGAAGAGAGAGTTTCGCAACTTGCGCCAAGGAGGAAGGACAGTTGGTCAGTATGTGGAGGACTTTAGTAAGTTAGCACGTTATGCCCCAGATGACGTAGATACGGATGCAGCTAAGCAGGAGAAGTTTCTGGAAGGACTGAATGATGAGTTGAGCATGCAGTTGATGGTAGCAGCCTTCAACAACTACCAGGAGTTGGTAGACCGTGCTCTTATGATTGAAGGGAAGCAGGAGCAGATTAAGACCCGCAAGAGGAAGTATGGACAAGGGAAGTACAATTCAGGAGCTCAGCAGAAGCCATGTTTTAGCCCTAGACCGGGAGGACATTTTCAGCATACCCATGGAGGAGGTAGCTCTCACAATCACACTGGCACCAAGAATGGTAATGGGAATGGAGGAAGCAACGGCCTGAATCGTACCAACCCATCAACCCCAGCCAAGAGAGACCTGAGTCAAGTCACTTGTTTCAAGTGCCAGAAGACCAGACATTATGCCAATGAATGTCCTGAATCCCAGAATGGAAATGGCAATGGAAGCTCTGGGAAGAAGCCGAACCCTTGCAACAGGGGACAGGTGAACCACGTTAACATGGAGGAGGTTGAAGAGCAGCCGGATGCTGTAATCGGTAAGTTTTTGGTTAAGTCATTTACTGCACTCGTTCTTTTTTATACTGGTGCGTCGCATTCATACATATCAAGGGGATTTGTGGATAAGTATAATTTTCCCACCAAAGTTCTTAGAACACCTATGTTAGTAAGCTCACCAGGAGCGGAGTATATGGCTAGCCAAGGATGTTTTCAAGTGCCATTGAGTATAGGTAGGCATGTGTTTCCCTCGGATTTAATCATTTTGGAATCACAAGGATTGGATGTAATTCTGGGTATGGATTGGTTGTCGATGTATGGAGGAAACATCGATTGCGCTAGTAAGTCGATCTTGCTTCCCACCCTAGAAGGGAGAAGGATCAAGTATGTATCCCGACATGTGCCAAAAAGGACTCAAGTAAATTGTTTAACAGGAGTTGTGCAAGAGGAAGTACCAGTGGTGAAGGATTTCCCTGATGTATTTCCAGTGGAGTTGCCAGGCATGCCATCGGATAGAGATATTGAGTTTTTTATTAAGCTTTTGCCAGGCATAGGGCCAATATCAAAGAGACCATATAGGATGCCCGCAAAGGATTTGGTGGAGATTAGGAAGCAGATTAAGGAGTTACTGGATAAAGGATATATTCGCCCAAGTTCTTCGCCTTGGGGATCGCCAGTACTTCTAGTGGAGAAGAAGGATGGATCGTTAACGATGGTTGTTGATTATCGAGGATTGAATGAAGTAACCATCAAGAACAAGTACCCACTACCAATGATCAATGATCTGTTTGATCGATTGCAAGGAGCTAAGGTATTTTCCAAGATCGATCTGTGATCAGGATACCATCAGTTGAAGATTCGAGAACAGGATATACCTAAGACGGATTTTACCACCAGGTATGGGTTGTACGAGTATACCGTTATGTCATTTGGTCTGACTAACGTACCTGCATATTTTATGAACATGATGAACAAAGTATTCATGGAGTTTTTGGATAAGTTCGTCGTGGTGTTCATTGATGATATCCTGGTATACTCGAAGAATGAAGAGGAGCATAAGGAGCATTTGCGTTTGGTACTTGGTAAGCTCAGAGAACATCAATTATATGCCAAGTTTAGCAAATGTGAGTTTTGGTTGAAGGAAGTTGGATTTCTCGGACACATTATATCTGGAGAAGGTATAGCAGTAGATCCCACTAAGGTTGATACCGTGACAAATTGGGAAGCCCCAACAACAGTTGGAGAGATTCAGAGTTTTCTTGGACTCACAGGATACTACGAGAGGTTTATTGAGAATTTCTCAAAGATTGCGAAGCCTATGACGGAGTTGTTGAAAAAGGATACCAAGTTCATATGGACTGAGGAATGTGAGGCTAGTTTCCAGGAGTTGAAGAAACGTTTGGTTACATCACCTGTGTTGATTTTGCCAGATCAGACCAAGGATTATGAGGTGTATTGCGACGCTTCACGTCGAGGACTTGGAGCGGTGCTTATGTAGGAAGGAAGAGTTGTTTCATATGCCTGACAACAGCTTAAGCCTCATGAGTTGAATTATGCTACGCATGATTTGGAGTTAGCAGCCGTAGTGCATGCATTGAAGACCTGGAGACATTTTCTCATTGGAAACCATTGTGAGGTGTACACGGATCACAAGAGTTTGAAGTATATTTTCATGCAGAAGGAGTTGAATCTCAGACAAAGGAGATGGTTGGAGCTCATCAAGGATTATGATATGAGATTGCATTATCACCTTGGAAAGGCTAACGTAGTAGCTGACGCGTTGAGTCGTAAAAGCCATGTCATCACACTAATGACGAGAGATTTACCAAGGGAGTTAGCAGAAAACCTTCGAGAGCTATGTTTGGAAATAGTACCAAGAGGTTATGTAGCAGCATTGGAGATTCAGTCTACTTTGATGGATAAGATCGGAGACGCCCAGATGACTGACAAGGAGATTGCCTCTATAAAGGAGAAAATGAGCAAAGGAAAAGCTAAGGGATTTCGTGAAGATGAGCACGATACCTTATGGTTTGAAGACCTTGTTTATGTGCCTAATGATTCGGAGATCAGGAAGTTAATTCTGCAAGAGGCCCATGATTCACCATATTCGATTCACCCAGGAAATACCAAGATGTATTTGGATTTGAAGGATACTTTCTTGTGGACCGGAATGAAGAAGGATATTGCGGAGTATGTAGCAGTTTGTGATGTATGTCAGAGAGTAAAAGCTGAGCATTAGAAGCCAGCAGGATTGCTACAGCCATTGCCGATACCCGAATGGAAGTGGGATAAGCTAGGCATGGATTTTATTACAGGTTTACCCAGAACTCATTCAGGCTATGACTCAATATGGGTTGTAGTCGATCGTTTGGCAAAGGTATCTCATTTCATTCCAGTGAAGACTACCTATACCAGTGCAAAGTTGGCAAAGATATACATGACCAGAATCGTATGTCTGCATGGAGTTCCAAGGAGCATTGTATCAGATAGAGGAACCCAATTTACCTCAAAGTTCTGGAATCAGTTGCATGAAACTTTGGGTACCAGGCTAGAATTCAGTACAGCTTTCCATCCGCAGACAGATGGACAGACCGAGAGAGTCAATCAGATTTTGGAGGATATGCTAAGAGCTTGTGCGCTAGATTACGGATCTAGTTGGGACGAGAATTTGCCATATGCAGAGTTCTCTTACAACAATAGCTATCAATCCAGTTTGAAGATGGCCCCTTTCGAAGCCTTGTACGGAAGGAGGTGCAGGACCCCATTGTCGTGGGATGAAGTTGGAGACCGCTAGTTGTTTGGACCGGATCTGATTAAGGAGTCTGAACAGAAAGTGAAATTGATTCGCGATAGGCTCAAGGTAGCTCAATCCAGGCAGAAGAGCTACGCAAATTCTAAACGCAAGGAGACAGTTTACGAAGTCAGAGACCGAGTTTATCTTCGAGTATCTCCACTTCGAGGAGTTAAGCACTTTGGAGTTAAGGGAAAGTTAGCGCCACGTTTTGTAGGCCCATACAATGTTTTGGAGCGTGTGGGAGAAGTAGCCTATAAGTTGGAATTGCCCGAAGGATTGTCAGGAGTTCACGATGTGTTCCACGTTTCCCAGTTGAAGAAGTGCCACGCAGAGATGGCTGATATACCACTGAGAGATACAGTGCCACTGGAAGCGATTCAGTTGGACAGTGATTTGACCTATGAAGAGAAACCAGTCAAGATTCTGGAATATTCCAATCGAGTCACCCGCAGCAAGGTTATAAAGTTTTGCAAAGTTCAGTCGAGCCACCACACGGAGGATGAAGCCACCTGGGAGCGACAGGAAGAATTACTAAAGGACCACCCTCACCTATTTTCTAGCCAACCCGAATCTCGAGTGCGAGATTCATCTTAAGGGGGGTAGGTTTGTAACATCCCAAATTTTCATTTGGAATGTTATACATTAGATCAGCATTGCATATCATATTTTATTGCATTTTGGTTGATCCTAGAAACTTCACGCAACTCAAGGACCCTCACAGAGAGTTGGGGGATTTCGTTATTTTCATATTTGAGTTTCTCAAATTTTGAAAATAGGATCATTTGGTTTTTTTTATTTTATCTTCAATTATTTCTATTATCAAAATATGAGAGAGGCAATAAAATGACTTTCCCAAAGTAAAGAAATATTGAGGATTTAATAATAAAATCAAATAAGATTTTATTTTGGTTTTATTTGCTATTTTATTTGAATTTAGAAAAAATGCGCGTTTTTCAAAATTGCATTTAGGCCCCAAATAAATGTTTATCATGTGCGGCTCGATTTTAGAAGCCGGCTAAAATTTATTTCAGGATTTTTGGAGTCCGTTTAGTATTCCTTTTGTTTTTTTCCTGAGCGTAACTATTAAAAAAAGCACAACCGACTTACCGGGCCGTGTCCGACCTGGACATTTGGCCCGGCCGGCTTTAAGTAGCCGGAGAAGGCCCAGCCGGACCCCAACCCTAGTTGCCAGCCCGGCGCCCTAGCCCGCCGCCGCAGCCGCCGCAATCCGCGCCGCTGATGCCGGAGCCGCCGCCCGCCGGATCCGCCACCGCCGGAGGTTGACCTCGCAGCCACCGGTTTTTTTTGAAAAACCGATCGGTTTTCCTCGGTTTCGTTCGGTTTTTTTAGTTTGTTTTTTTAATAGATCGGTTTTTTCGGTTTATTTAATTAGCGAGCGTTCGCTCGATCGTTTGTTTTAACAAATGCCTTCTTAGTTTAGATGCAGTTAACAAACGTCCGTTCATTAATCTGTTCGTCGTTTTCTTTTTCTCGGATTAAATCCGCGATTTTTTCTCATCGCGATTCCTGATCCGTTTTTCGTTCTAGTATAACTTTTCTCTCGTTTATCGGAATCAGGTGATTCTAGCGCCTGGAGTTTCGTCTTGAAACCCTCTTTCTGTTTAACCAACTCAAACAAGTTTTTGCCACTGTAAAAATTGCTCTAGATCCATAATAGTAAATGAAGCTTGTTTCTTTTGCCGTTTGTCTTTCGTTGCTTCGTTCGATTTGATTCTTTTTGCCAACCGGAGTTCTTCAGTTGAACTTTCTGGTTAGATCTCTTATTTGAGTTTTACATGTGCATTGGTTGAGTACTTATTGTATGCTTGTTTGTTTGCGATAGAGTACCCGGAGTGCGTCGCTTGCTACTTCGAATCGCTAGGTTTCGCGGATCATCAGCAAGGCAAGTTACACTTTGATCATACCTCCTACTACCCAGTTTTTATTGCATTAGATCAATCCTCACATATTGCATGATTAGGATCTAATTAAATTGTGGGTTTGGGAAGTAGTTGAGGTAGTACCTATTACTTGTTATTATCAAACCTTTGGGAGTTACTTCTATGTTTTCTTATTATGCCATGCTATGCTAGTAGACTTGGATTGGGTGAGTGAAATCCATGACAGATGTGAGATTGTTAAAGTAAAGGTTTATCTAAGGTGGCAACTTAAATACACATCTGGGTGGATTGAGGCACCTGGGTATTCCAACGATTGCCTGTTTTCTTTTGGACCGCCACCCAGGCTCAAAGGGATCATGAGATTATTCATGCTAGAAACTTCTGTGTGCAGCCACAAGCTACTATGGGCTCTAGCATAGTTGATTAAGTCGAGCGAACTCTTACAGTGGTAGACTAGAAGATGTAGGGGAAAGTAGGTGTAACGGCTACCCGATCGTAAGGTGCTAGCGCTTCTGAAAGACTATGTCTCGGTCATCCGTTTCTCAAACACCCTGTAGTGCGAGAATCCCAACGGAGGAGATCGAGTCTTGTGGGAAAAGTGCGCAAACCTCTGCAGAGTGTATAAACTAATCATGGTTAGCCGTGTCCCCGGTTATGGACATCTTGAGTATCTAGTACCTGGATTATCATGTGAATCTCACCATGTTACTCTAAAATTAATTTTGTTGGATTTTGTTTAATGATGATGTTTAATTGGGATTGAGAATGCTGTCAACCATTCTCAATGTTTAACAACCACCATGATAGTTAAATAAAATTTATTCCTTTGAAGTAGGGAAAAATTGGCTTTACGCAAAACTGCAACCATAGAGCTTTCCACCAGCCAAATATGCATGCAGTATAGCCTTATTCTTCCATTACTCTCTATGTGTTGCATTGCCAGCATATTCCATGTGCTGACCCGTTTCGGGCTGCAACATTAATGTTACAGACTTTTCAGACGATGATTAAGGTGCTTTTAGGTCGTGGTTCTATACTCAGTGATGCCGTTGGAGTTGATGGACTCACTTATCTTCCAAGCCTTCCACTGTTATCGTTATTAGATGGTCTTAAGCCATATTTATTGTAATAAGTTCTGTTTTGAGACACTCGATGTAATAAGTGTGTGATTACTACTCTGTTGTAAATCCTTCAAGTATTGTGTGGTGTCAGCATTAGTGATCCAGGGATGACACCTGAGCACAGAGATTGGACCATTTGAGGTCTGGTCGCTACAGTATATGATAGTGTCGCTAGCATCCATATGAAAGAGAACCCGGGCCATGTAAGGTGCCACCCGTGGGGATACCGTGCGTGAGGCCGGAAAGTGATATGAGGTGTTACATGCTAGATCGACGTGACTTAGGATCCGGGTCCTGACAGTAATATTGAACAAAAACAAGACTGTGCATATATGGAGCGTGCATTTGATAGGAATACCTATCGCATACAATTATGAATGGACATGTTAATGATAGTAGAGGCACTGTACACATTTTACAGTTTTTAATCGTGTGTGATAACGTACCTATCGCAAACACGTTTGTAGATTAAATGTTTGTGATATCCATTTTTTTCACAAGAGTATATCTACGTAATCCTTTCGGATGTCTCTCGGATCATAAACGTAACTTCGAGGCCTAACGTGTGGGACATGGCAAATTCTAGAAAACGCATCACGATTACACTGCTGCAGCATGATAAATTCCTCTGCTGGCATGATATTTGTTCTTTACAATATGAAAAATCTTTATAAAGTAACACAACGATATATCAGTTTTAGCATGTCAATTCTAGAGTGTTTGTTATGAATGTTTTTTAGATGTCGAATGGTTTTTAATGATTCACTCGGGTGACCTCCATATTCGGGTCCTAATCCAAACATACCCATACCCATAGCTCCCTATGACTAGGCAAGGGCTACGCCACATAGTGGCATCCTAATATATTTGTTGCCGATATTTTTGTGAATTTTTTGCAAAACATCACTGAACTATACTTTGCCTCACATGGAGATATCTTGTAATCCTACTAGATTACAAATCAGACTGATTTACATATCAATATCTGCACCCAGGACGAAATATAATTCTTTTACTATATCGCATCCTTGGTCTCTGTCCAAAAGTCGGAATTAAGATGTGGCTCAACCTATTCTTTTGTGAACTAGCACATATGCCCATGTGTTGCAACAAAAAACATATACGTACAAAGCCAGACATTTTTGTGGAGTCTAATTTTCTTTTGCTTCAGCTAAGGCTAGGGTTGAGATCCAATCTCCAACTACCATCTACTCATTTCTTTCTGAGCTCCAACTGGAGTAATTCACTCCGACAATGAAAGAGCAATTTTGAATTATTTCACAAATTAGAGAGTCATGCAATGTATATGTCGTGACATAGATATAGAAAATAGGTAGCTCGATGATTCCTAAAAGTTAACAAGAAAATTATTAATAAATACATGAGAGTTTGTTTTTAGTTACGGAAGTTAACCATACATGTCCTTGTTCCTTAAAGCAGAGGTTGATGTGAGCGCAGCCAACCTTGCCATTCAATTTTTTTCAGTGGGTAGAGAAATCATCAAAAGAATAATTATCCACCCAAATATTGGAAATATACCCTAGAGGCAATAATAAATTGGTTATTATCATATTTCCCTGTTCATGATAATCTTTTATCCATGCTATAATTGTATTGATTGGAAACTCAAATACATGTGTGGATACATAGACAACAACATGTCCCTAGTGAGTCTCTACAGGACTAGCTTGTGATCAAAGATGGCTAAGGTTTCCTAGCCATAGACATGAGTTGTCATTTGATAACGGGATCACATCCTCAGGAGAATGATGTGATGGACAAGACCCAAACTATAAACGTAGCATATGACCGTATCAATTTTATTGCTATCGTTTCTTGCATGTCAAGTATTTGTTACTATGACCATGAGATCATGAAATTCACTGACACCGGAGGAGTACCTTATGTGTATCAAACATCGCGATGTAACTGGGTGAATATAAAGATACTCTACAGGTATCTTTGAGGGTGTCTATTGAGTTGGCATGGATCAAGACTTGGATTTGTCACTTCGTATGACGGAGAGGTATCTCAGGACCCACTCGGTAATACAATACAGCATCACAATGAGTTTGCAAGCAATGTGACTAAAGAGTTAGCCATGGGATCTTGTATTACGGAATGAGTAAAGAGACTTTCCCGTAACGAGATTGAACTAGGTATGGAGATGAAGGAAATATGCCCTAGAGGCAATAATAAAGTTATTATTTATTTCCTTATAATCATGATAAATGTTTATTATTCATGCTAGAATTGTATTAACCGGAAACATAATACATGTGTGAATACATAGACAAACAAAGTGTCACTAGTATGCCTCTACTTGACTAGCTCGTTAATCAAAGATGGTTATGTTTCCTAACCATGAACAATGAGTTGTTATTTGATTAACGAGGTCACATCATTAGTTGAATGATCTGATTGACATGACCCATTCCATTAGCTTAGCACCCGATCGTTTAGTATGTTGCTATTGCTTTTCTTCATGACTTATACATGTTCCAATGACTATGAGATTATGCAACTCCCGTTTGCCGGAGGAACACTTTGGGTGCTACCAAACGTCACAACGTAACTGGGTGATTATAAAGGAGCATTACAGGTGTCTCCAAAGGTAGATGTTGGGTTGGCGTATTTCGAGATTAGGATTTGTCACTCCGATTGTCGGAGAGGTATCTCTGGGCCCTCTCGGTAATACACATCACATAAGCCTTGCAAGCATTACAACTAATATGTTAGTTGTGAGATGATGTATTACGGAACGAGTAAAGAGACTTGCCAGTAACGAGATTGAACTAAGTATTGGATACCGACGATCGAATCTCGGGCAAGTAACATACCGATGACAAAGGGAACAATGTATGTTGTTATGCGGTCTGACCGATAAAGATCTTCGTAGAATATGTACGAGCCAATATGGGCATCCAGGTCCTGCTATTGGTTATTGACCGGGGACGTGTCTCGGTCATGTCTACATTGTTCTCGAACCCGTAGGGTCTGCATGCTTAAGGTTACGATGACAGTTATATTATGAGTTTATGCATTTTGATGTATAGAAGGTTGTTCGGAATCCCGGATGTGATCACGGACATGACGAGGAGTCTCGAAATGGTCGAGACGTAAAGATTGATATATTGGAAGCCTATGTTTGGACATCGGAAGTGTTCCGGGTGAAATCGGGATTTTACCGGGTTACCGGGAGGTTACCGGAACCCCCCGGGAGCTATATGGGCCATAGTGGGCCTTAGTGGAAAAGAGAAGGGGCTGCCCTAGATGGGCTGCACGCCTCCCCCTTCCCCTAGTCCTATTAGTACTAGGAGAGGTGGCCGGCCCCCTCCTCCTCTTTTCCCCCTCCGAGGAATCCTAGTTGGACTAGGATTGGGGGGGGGGGAATCCTACTCCCAGAGGGAGTAGGACTCTCCTACGCCCTCCTCCTTGGTCGGCCAGCCCTCCCCCTTGGCTCCTTTATATACGGAGGCAGGGGACACCTCTAGACACACAAGTTGATCCACGTGATCTATTCCTTAGCCGTGTGCGGTGCCCCCTGCCACCATATACCTCAATAATACTGTAGTGGAGTTTAGGCGAAGCCCTGCTGCAGTAGTACATCAAGATCGTCACCACGCCGTCGTGCTGACGGAACTTTTCCCTGGCACTTTGCTGGATCGGAGTCCGGGGATCGTCATCGAGCTGAACGTGTGCTCGAACTCGGAGGTGCCGTAGTTTCGGTGCTTGATCGGTTAGATCGTGAAGACGTACGACTACTTCCTCTACGTCGTATCAGCGCTTCCGTAGTCGGTCTGCGTTGGGTACGTAGACAACACTCTCCCCTCTCATTGTCATGCATCACATGATCTTGCGTGTGCGTAGGAAATTTTTTGAAATTACTACGTTCCCCAACAGTGGTATCAGAGCCTAGGTTATTTATGTTGATGTTATATGCCCGAGTAGAACACAAGTGAGTTGTGGACGATACAAGTCATACTGCCTACCAGCATGTCATACTTTGGTTGGCGGTATTGTTGGACGAGACGACCCGGACCAACCTTACGCGTACGCTTACGCGAGACCGGTTCCCTCGACGTGCTTTGCACATAGATGGCTTGCGGGCGACTGTCTCTCCAACTTTAGTTGAACCAAGCATGGCTACGCCCGGTCCTTGCGAAGGTTAAAACGGAGTCTATTTGACAAACTATCGTTGTGGTTTTGATGCGTAGGTGAGATTGATTCTTGCTTTAAGCCCGTAGCAGCCACGTAAAACTTGCAACAACAAAGTAGAGGACGTCTAACTTGTTTTTGCAGGGCATGTTGTGATGTTATATGGTCAAGGTATGATGCTAAATTTTATTGTATGAGATGATCATGTTTTGTAACCAAGTTATCGGCAACTGGCAGGAGCTACATGGTTGTCGCTTTATTGTATGCAATGCAATCGCGATGTAATACTTTACTTTATTACTAAGCGGTAGTGATAGTCGTAGAAGCATAAGATTGGCGAGACGACAACGATGCTACGATGGAGATCAAGGTGTCGCGCCGGTGACGATGGTGATCATGACGGTGCTTCGGAGATGGAGATCACATGCACAAGATGATGATGGCCATATCATATCACTTATATTGATTGCATGTGATGTTTATCTTTTATGCATCTTATCTTGCTTTGATTGACGGTAGCATTATAAGATGATCTCTCACTAAATTATCAAGAAGTGTTCTCCCTGAGTATGCACCGTTGCGAAAGTTCTTCGTGCTGAGACACCACGTGATGATCGGGTGTGATAGGCTCTACGTTCAAATACAAGCAAATACGTTCAAAATAGTTGCGCACGCGGAATACTCAGGTTATACTTGACGAGCCAAGCATATACAGATATGGCCTCGGAACACGGAGACCGAAAGGTCGAGCGTGAATCATATGGTAGATATGATCAGCATAATGATGTTCACCGATGAAACTACTCCATCTCACGTGATGATCGGACATGGTTTAGTTGATTTGGATCACGTGATCACTTAGAGGATTAGAGGGATGTCTATCTAAGTGGGAGTTCTTAAGTAATATGATTAATTGAACTTAAATTTATCATGAACTTAGTACCTGATAGTATCTTGCTTGTTTATGTTGATTGTAGATAGATGGCTCGTGTTGTTGTTCCGTTGAATTTTAATACGTTCCTTGAGAAAGCAAAGTTGAAAGATGATGGTAGCAATTACACGGACTGGGTCCGTAACTTGAGGATTATCCTCATTGCTGCACAGAAGAATTACGTCCTGGAAGCACCGCTGGGTGCCAGGCCTGCTGCTGGAGCAACACCAGATGTTATGAACGTCTGGCAGAGCAAAGCTGATGAATACTCGATAGTTTAGTGTGCCATGCTTTACGGCTTAGAATCGGGACTTCAACGACGTTTTGAACGTCATGGAGCATATGAGATGTTCCAGGAGTTGAAGTTAATATTTCAAGCAAATGCCCGGATTGAGAGATATGAAGTCTCCAATAAGCTCTATAGTTGCAAGATGGAGGAGAACAGTTCTGTCAGTGAGCATATACTCAAAATGTCTGGGTATAATAATCACTTGATTCAATTGGGAGTTAATCTTCCAGATGATTGCGTCATTGACAGAATTCTCCAATCACTGCCACCAAGCTACAAGAGCTTTGTGATGAACTATAATATGCAAGGGATGAACAAGACTATTCCCGAGCTCTTCGCAATGCTGAAAGCTGCGGAGGTAGAAATCAAGAAAGAGCATCAAGTGTTGATGGTCAACAAGACAACTAGTTTCAAGAAAAAGGGCAAAGGAAAGAAGAAGGGGAACTTCAAGAAGAACGGCAAGCCAGTTGCTGCTTAAGAGAAGAAACCCAAGTCTGGACCTAAGCCTGAAACTGAGTGCTTCTAGTGCAAGCAGACTGGTCACTGGAAGCGGAACTGCCCCAAGTATTTGGCGGATAAGAAGGATGGCAAGGTGAACAAAGGTATATGTGATATACATGTTATTAATGTGTACCTTACTAAATGCTCGCAGTAGCACCTGGGTATTTGATACTGGTTCTGTTGCTAATATTTGCAACTCGAAACGGGGGCTACGGATTAAGCGAAGATTGGCTAAGGATGAGGTGACGATGCGCGTGGGAAACGGTTCCAAAGTCGATGTGATCGCGGTCGGCACGCTACCTCTACATCTACCTTCGGGATTAATATTAGACCTAAATAATTGTTATTTGGTGCCAGCGTTAAGCATGAACATTATATCTGGATCTTGTTTGATGCGAGACAGTTATTCATTTAAATCAGAGAATAATGGTTGTTCTATTTATATGAGTAATATCTTTTATGGTCACGCACCCTTGAAGAGTGGTCTATTCTTATTGAATCTCGAGAGTAGTGATACACATATTCATAATGTTGAAGCCAAAAGATGCAGAGTTGATAATGATAGTGCAACTTATTTATGGCACTGCCGTTTAGGTCATATTAGTGTAAAGCGCATGAAGAAACTCCATACTGATGGACTTTTGGAACCACTTGATTATGAATCGCTTGGTACTTGCGAACCGTGCCTCATGGGCAAGATGACTAAAACACCGTTCTCCGGTAATATGGAGAGAGCAACAAATTTGTTGGAAATCATACATACAGATGTATGTGGTCCGATGAATATTGAGGCTCGTGGCGGATATCGTTATTTTCTCACCTTCACAGATGATTTAAGCAGATATGGTTATATCTACTTAATGAAACATAAATCTGAAACATTTGAAAAGTTTGAAGAATTTCAGAGTGAAGTGGAAAATCATCGTAACAAGAAAATAAAGTTTCTACGATCTGATCGTGGAGGAGAATATTTGAGTTACGAGTTTGGTGTACATTTGAAAAATTGTGGAATAGTTTCGCAACTCACGCCACCCGGAACACCACAGCGTAATGGTGTGTCCAAACGTCGTAATCATACTTTACTAGATATGGTGCGATCTATGATGTCTCTTACTGATTTACCGCTATCATTTTGGGGATACGCTCTAGAGACGGCCGCATTCACATTAAACAGGGCACCATCGAAATCCGTTGAGACGACGCCTTATGAACTATGGTTTGGCAAGAAACCAAATTGTCGTTTCTGAAAGTTTGGGGCTGCGATGCTTATGTGAAAAAGCTTCAACCTGATAAGCTCGAACCCAAATCGGAGAAATGTGTCTTCATAGGATATCCAAAGGAAACTATTGGATACACCTTCTATCCGAAGGCAAGACTTTTGTTGCTAAATTCGGAAACTTTCTTGAGAAGGAGTTTCTCTCGAAAGAAGTGAGTGGGAGGAAAGTAGAACTTGACGAGGTAACTGTACCTGCTCCCTTGTTGGAAAGTAGTACATCACAGAAAACTGTTTCTGCGACACCTACACCAATAAGTGAGGAAGTTAATGATAATGATCATGAAACTTCAGAACAAGATACTACTGAACCTCGTAGATCAACCAGAGTAAGATCCGCACCAGAGTGGTATGGTAATCCAGTTCTGGAAGTCATGCTACTAGATCATGATGAACATACGAACTATGAAGAAGCGATGGTGAGCCCAGATTCCTCAAAGTGGCTTGAAGCCATGAAATCTGAGATGGGATCCATGTATGAGAACAAAGTATGGACTTTGGTTGACTTGCCCGATGATCGGCAAGCAATTGAGAATAAATGGATCTTCAAGAAGAAGACTGACGCTGATGGTAATGTTACTGTCTACAAAGCTCGACTTGTCGCGAAAGGTTTTCGACAAGGTCAAGGGGTTGACTACGATGAGACTTTCTCACCCGTAGCGATGCTTAAGTCTGTCCAAATCATGTTAGAGATTGCCGCATTTTATGATTATGAAATTTGGCAGATGGATGTCAAAACTGCATTCCTGAATGGATTTCTGGAAGAAGAGTTGTATATGATGCAACCGGAAGGTTTTGTCGATCCAAAGGGAGCTAACAAAGTGTGCAAGCTCCAGCGATCCATTTATGGACTGGTGCAAGCCTCTCGGAGTTGGAATAAACGCTTTGATAGTGTGATCAAAGCATTTGGTTTTATACAGACTTTCGGAGAAGCCTGTATTTACAAGAAAGTGAGTGGGAGCTCTGTAGCATTTCTAATATTATATGTGGATGACATATTGCTGATTGGAAATGATATAGAATTTCTGGATAGCATAAAGGGATACTTGAATAAAAGTTTTTCAATGAAAGACCTCGGTGAAGCTGCTTACATATTAGGCATTAAGATCTATAGAGATAGATCAAGACGCTTAATTGGACTTTCACAAAGCACATACCTTGACAAGGTTTTTAAGAAATTCAAAATGGATCAAGCAAAGAAAGGATTCTTGCCTGTGTTACAAGGTGTGAAGTTGAGTAAGACTTAATGCCCGACCACTGCAGAAGATAGAGAAAATATGAAAGATGTTCCCTATGCATCAGCCATAGGCTCTATCATGTATGCAATGCTGTGTACCAGACCTGATGTGTGCCTTGCTATAAGTTTAGCAGGGAGGTACCAAAGTAATCCAGGAGTGGATCACTGGACAGCGGTCAAGAACATCCTGAAATACCTGAAAAGGACTAAGGATATGTTTCTCGTATATGGAGGTGACAAAGAGCTCACCGTAAAAGGTTACGTTGATGCAAGCTTTGACACTGATCCGGACGATTCTAAATCGCAAACCGGATACGTGTTTACATTAAACGGTGGAGCTGTCAGTTGGTGTAGTTCTAAACAAAGCGTCGTAGCGGGATCTACATGTGAAGCGGAGTACATAGCTGCTTCGGAAGCAGCGAACGAAGGAGTCTGGATGAAGGAGTTCATATCCGATCTAGGTGTCATACCTAGTGCATCGGGTCCAATGAAAATCTTTTGTGACAATACTGGTGCAATTGCCTTGGCAAAGGAATCCAGATTTCACAAACGGACCAAACACATCAAGAGACGCTTCAATTCCATCCGGGATCTAGTCCAGGTGGGAGACATAGAGATTTGCAAGATACATACAGATCTAAATATTGCAGACCCGTTGACTAAGCCTCTTCCACGAGCAAAACATGATCAGCACCAAGGCTCCATGGGTGTTAGAATCATTACAGTGTAATCTAGATTATTGACTCTAGTGCAAGTGGGAGACTGAAGGAAATATGCCCTAGAGGCAATAATAAAGTTATTATTTATTTCCTTATAATCATGATAAATGTTTATTATTCATGCTAGAATTGTATTAACCGGAAACATAATACATGTGTGAATACATAGACAAACAAAGTGTCACTAGTATGCCTCTACTTGACTAGCTCGTTAATCAAAGATGGTTATGTTTCCTAACCATGAACAATGAGTTGTTATTTGATTAACGAGGTCACATCATAAGTTGAATGATCTGATTGACATGACCCATTCCATTAGCTTAGCACCCGATCGTTTAGTATGTTGCTATTGCTTTTCTTCATGACTTATACATGTTCCAATGACTATGAGATTATGCAACTCCCATTTGCCGGAGGAACACTTTGGGTGCTACCAAACGTCACAACGTAACTGGGTGATTATAAAGGAGCATTACAGGTGTCTCCAAAGGTAGATGTTGGGTTGGCGTATTTCGAGATTAGGATTTGTCACTCCGATTGTCGGAGAGGTATCTTTGGGCCCTCTCGGTAATACACATCACATAAGCCTTGCAAGCATTACAACTAATATGTTAGTTGTGAGATGATGTATTACGGAACGAGTAAAGAGACTTGCCGGTAACGAGATTGAACTAGGTATTGATACCAACGATCGAATCTCGGGCAAGTAACGTACCGATGACAAAGGGAACAACGTATGTTGTTATGCGGTCTGACCGATAAAGATCTTCGTAGAATATGTAGGAGCCAATATGGGCATCCAGGTCCCACTATTGGTTATTGACCGGGGACGTGTCTCGGTCATGTCTACATTGTTCTCGAACCCGTAGGGTCCGCACGCTTAAGGTTATGATGACAGTTATATTATGAGTTTATGCATTTTGATGTATCGAAGGTTGTTCGGAGTCCCGGATGTGATCACGGACATGACGAGGAGTCTCGAAATGGTCGAGACGTAAAGATTGATATATTGGAAGCCTATGTTTGGACATCGGAAGTGTTCCGGGTGAAATCGGGATTTTACCGGGTTACCGGGAGGTTACCGGAACCCCCCGGGAGCTATATGGGCCATAGTGGGCCTTAGTGGAAAAGAGAAGGGGCTGCCCTAGATGGGCTGCCCGCCTCACCCTTCCCCTAGTCCTATTAGGACTAGGAGAGGTGGCCGGCCCCCTCCTCCTCTTTTCCCCCTCTGAGGAATCCTAGTTGGACTAGGATTGGGGGGGGGGGGGATCCTACTCCCAGAGGGAGTAGGACTCTCCTGCGCCCTCCTCCTTGGCCGGCCAGCCCTCCCCCTTGGCTCCTTTATATACGGAGGCAGGGGACACCTCTAGACACACAAGTTGATCCACGTGATCTATTCCTTAGCCGTGTGTGGTGCCCCCTGCCACCATATACCTCAATAATACTGTAGTGGAGTTTAGGCGAAGCCCTGCTGCAGTAGTACATCAAGATCGTCACCACGCCGTCGTGCTGACGGAACTCTTCCCTGACACTTTGCTGGATCGGAGTCCGGGGATCGTCATCGAGCTGAACGTGTGCTCGAACTCGGAGGTGCCGTAGTTTCGGTGCTTGATCGGTTGGATCGTGAAGACGTACGACTACTTCCTCTACGTCGTGTCAGCGCTTCCGCAGTCGGTCTGCGTTGGGTACGTAGACAACACTCTCCCCTCTTGTTGCCATGCATCACATGATCTTGCGTGTGCGTAGGAAAAGTTTTGAAATTACTACGTTCCCCAACAGGAGATACCGATAATTGAATCTCGGGCAAGTAACTTACCGATAGACAAAGAGAACTGCATACGGGATTAGCTGAATCCTTGGCGTCGAGGTTCGACTGATAAAGATCTTTATAGAATATGTGGGAACCAATATTGACATCCATGTCCCTCTATTGGTTATTGACCGTAGAGGTATCTCGGTCATGTCTACATTATTCTCGAACACGTAGGGTCCGCACGCTTAACGTTTGGTGACGCTAGAGTAGTATTGGAATATTCACATTGGTGGCCGAATGTTGTTCAGAATCCCGAATGAGATCCCGGACATCACGAGGAGCTCCAGAATGGTCTGGAGGTAAATATTTATATATGGGAAGTCATATTTTGGCTACCGGGAAGGTTTCGGGTTTTACCGGTATTGTATCAGGAAGGTTCTGAAAGGTTCTAGAGGAGTCTGGAAGGGTCCCTCTAGCACATAGGGCATGCATGGGCTGTAGGGGGCTTCCTAGCCGTATTGGGCCCAGGGCCCCAGCCCCAAAGAGGCCCATGCGCCTAGGGGAAGGGAAACCCTAAGGAGGAGGAGGGGCTAGGGCTGCGCCCCTAGGCCTCCCACACCCATATATATAGTGGGGAGAGGCATGGGGGGCTGGGCACACCAATTCCCATGCCCTGGAGGCAACCCTAACTCTCCCATTACTCTGTTTTCTCCTCAGATCTCATCTACGGTAGCGCTTGGCGAAGCCTGATGCGGCTTGAACTACGTCGGTATTTCCCTAAAGAGGAAGAGATGATGCATGATACGTCTATTTTAAATCATGCTTTTATATTCATATTTATTGCATTATGGGCTATTGTTACACATTATAGCATAATATTTATGCCTTTCTCTCTCATTTCACAAGGTTTACATGAAGAGGGAGAATGCCGGCAGCTGGAATTCTGGACTGGAAAAGGAGCAAATCTGAGAGACCTATTCTACACAACTCCAAGAGTCCTGAAACTTCACGGAGAATTATTTGGGAATATATAAAAAATATTGGCGAAGAAAGCACCTGAGGGGACCCACCAGCCAGCCACAAGGGTGGGGGCGCGCCCTACCCCCTGGGCGTGCCCCTGCCTTACCACCTACCTGGTAGGCCCCGATGCCCATCTTTTGCTATATGAAGGGTTTTTACCTGAAAAAATAAAGAGGAAGCTTTCGGGATGAAGCGCCGCAGTCTCGAGGCAGAACTTGGGCAGAACCAATCTACGGCTCCGGGAAGCTGTTCGGCCGGGGAAACTTCCCTCCCGGAGGGGAAAATCGAAGCCATTGTCATCACCAACGATCCTCTCATCGAGAGGTGGTAAATCTCCATCAACATCTTCACCAACACCATATCCTCTCAAACACTAGTTCATCTCTTGTATCCGACCTTTGTCTCAAAACCTCAGATTGGTACCCGTGGGTTGCTAGTAGTCTTGATTACTCCTTGTAGTTGATGCTAGTTGGTTTATTCAGTGGAAGATCATATGTTCATATCCTTAATGATAATTAATACTCCTCTGATTTTGAACATGAATATGCTTTGTGAGTAGTTACCTTTGTTCCTGAGGACATGGGACAAGTCTTGTTATAAGTAATCATGTGAATTTGGTATTCGTTCAATATTTTGATGAGATGTATGTTGTCTCTCCTCTAGTGGTGTTATGTGAACGTCGACTACATGACACTTCACCATGATTTGGGCCTAGGGGAAGGCATTGGGAAGTAATAAGTAGATTATGGGTTGCTAGAGTGACAGAAGCTTAAACCCTAGTTTATGGGTTGCTTCGTAAGGGGCAGATTTGGATCCATATGTTTCATGTTATGGTTAGATTTATCTTAATTCTTCTTTCGTAGTTGTGGATGCTTGCGAGAGGGGTTAATCATAAGTGGGAGCCTTGTCCAAGGAAGGACAGCACCCAAGCACCGGTCCACCCACACATCAAATTATCAAAGTAACGAACGCGAATCATATGAGCATGATGAAAACTAGCTTGACAGTAATTCCCATGTGTCCTAGGGAGCACTTTGCTTTATATAAGAGTTCGTCCAGGCTTGTCCTTTGCTACAAAAAGGATTGGGCCACCTTGCTGCACCATAGTTACTTTTGTTACTTGTTACCCATTACAAATTATCTTATCACAACTATCTGTTACCGATAATTTCATTGCTTAGAGAGAATACCTTGCTGAAAACTGCTTGTCATTTCCTTCCACTCGTCGTTGGGTTCGACACTCTTACTTATCAAAAGGACTACGATAGATCCCCTATACTTGTGGGTCATCAATGCAGCATAGCTACGGTAGGTATTTCCCTCAGTGATGAGACCAAGGTTATCGAACTAGTAGGAGAACCATGCAACCCTACGTGAATGGCACCTACACACAAAGAATAAATACTTGCAACCAGACGTAAAAGAGGGGTTGTCAATCCCTCCCCGGGTAAAAGCTAGCTAAAATTTGTAGTAGATTGGATAAATAGATCTCGCAGGAACGCGAGATAAAATAAATAAATAAATAAAATTGCAGCAGGGTATTTTTGGGTGGATTAATAGATATGAAAATAAAACCAAATAAAAATAGATCTCGAAGGCAAATATAATAAAGAAGAGACCCAGGGGCCGTAGATTTCACTAGTGGCTTCTCTCGAGAAAAATAGCATACTGTGGGTAAAAAATTACTGTTGGGCAATTGATAGAACTTCAAATAATTATGATGATATACAGGCAATGATCATTATATAGGCCTCACGTCCAAGACTAGTAGACTGACTCCTGCCTGCATCTACTACTATTACTCCACACATCGACCGCTATCCAGCATGCATCTAGTGTATTAAGTTCATGGAGAAACGGAGTGATGCAATAAGAACGATGACACGATGTAGACAAGATCTACTTATATAGGAATAGACCCCATCTTGTTATCCTTAATAGCAACGATACATACATGTCGTTTCCCCTTCTGTCACTCGGATCAAGCACCATAAGATCGAACCCATTACAAAGCACCTCTTCCCATGGCAAGAAAAATCAATCTAGTCGGCCTAACTAAACCAAAAACCCAAAGAAGAAATACGAGGATATAAGTAATCATGCAGATAAGAGATCAAAAGGCTCAAATAACTTTCATCGATAAAAACATAGATCTGATCATAAACTCAAAGTTCATCAGATCCCAACAGACACACCGCAGAAAGAGTTACATCAAATAGATCTCCAAGAGCCCATTGTATTGAGAATCAAAAGAGAGAGAGGAAGCCATCTAACTACTAACTACGGACCCGTAGGTCTATAGTGAACTACTCACGCATCATCGGGGAGGCACCAATGAGGATGATTAACCCCTCCGTGATGGTGTCTAGATTGGATTTGTGGTTTCTGGAACTTGCGGCGGCTGGAATTGTTTTTCGTTGACTCCACTAGGGTTTCTGGAATATTGGGGTATTTATAGAGCAAAGAGGTGGTGTGGGAGGCCACCGAGGTGGGCACAACCCACCAGGGCGTGACTGGGCCCCAGGCGTGCCCAGGTGGGTTGTGCCCCCCTCAGGGCACCCCTCTGGTACTTATTTGGCCCATCGTGTGTCTTCTGGCCCAGAAAAAATCCCCAAAAAGTTTCACTGTGTTTGGACTCCGTTTGGTATTGATTTTCTGCATAGTAAAAAACAAGCAAAAACAACAACTGGCACTGGGCACTATGTCAATAGGTTAGTCCCAAAAAATTATATAAAGTTGCTATAAAATGATTATAAAACATCCAAGAATTATAATCTAACAGCATGGAACAATAAAAAATTATAGATACCTTGGATACGTATCAAAGCCCTGCTTGGATTGCTCCACCATCATCTCCACCACGTCGTCGTGCTGGTTGAGATCCCATCTACTTATCCTCCCTGAATCCCTGCTGGGATTGCTCCACCATCATCTCCATCACGTCGTCGTGCTAGTTGAGATCACATCTACTTCTCCTCCCCGAAGCCCTGGTGGGATTGCTCCACCATCATCTCCACCACGTCGTCGTGCTGGTTGAGATCCCATCTACTTCTCCTCCCTCTCTTGCTAGATCAAGAAGGAGGAGACATCATCGAGCTGCACGTGTGCTGAATGCGGAGGTGTCATCCGTTCGGCACTTGATCGGGAGTTCGTGGGACGAATCGTGATTGGATCAAGAAGACGTTTGACTACATCAACCGCGTTTCCTAACGCTTCCGCTTAGTGATCTACAAGGGTATGTATATCTAATCTCTCCTCTCGTAGATGTTCATCTCCTAGATTTATCTTGGTGAATGTAGGAAATTTTTTGTTTCCCATGCAATGTTCCCAATAGTGGCATCATGAGCTAGGTCTATGCGTAGATGACATCACGAGTAGAACACAAAGGAGTTTGTGGGCGTTGATATTCATATTTCTTCCTTCATTGGTCTTTTCTTGATTCGGCGGTATTGTGGGATGAAGCGGCCTGGAACAACTTTACATATTCACGTACATGAGACCGGTTCCATCGACTGACATGTGACTTTGTTGCATAAAGATGGCTGGCGGGTGTCTGTCCCTCCCACCTTAGTTGAATCAGATTCGACAATGGTGGTCCTTGTAGAAGGTTAAATGGCAACTTGCATATCACCGTTGTGGCTTTGCGTAGGTAAGAATCATTCTTGCTAGATACCCATAGGAGCCACGTAAAACATGCAACAACAATTAGAGGGCATCTAACTTGTTTTTTGCAGGGTATGTTGTGATATGATATGGCCAAATACATTATGAAATGTATTTTATGTATGACATGATCATGTTTGTAATAGTTTATATCGACTTGCATGTCGATGCATACGGCAACCGGCAGGAGCCATAGGGTTCTCTTTAATTATTGTATGACCTATGTGTCAATCATTAAGTGCTATGTAATGCTTTACTTTATCGCTAAGCGGTAGCAATAGTAGTAGAAGCATGGTTGGCATGACAACCCCGATGGTGGCACGATGTTGGAGATCATGGTGTCATGCCAGTGATGATGGGGATCATGTTGGTGCTTTGGAGATGGAGATCAAAAGCACAAGTTGATGGCCCTATCATGTCACTTATGATTTGCATGTGATGTTAATCCTTTTATGTATCTTATTTTGCTTAGGACAACGGTAGCATTATAAGGTGACCCCTCACTAAAAATTTCAAGATAAAATTGTTTTCTCCCCAAGTGTGCACCATTACTAAAGTTTGTCATTTTGAAGCACCGCGTGATGACCAGGTGTGATAGACTCTACGTTCGCATACAACGGGTGCAAGCCAATTTTGCACATGCGGAACACTTGGGTTAAACTTGACAAGCCTAGCATGTACAAACATGGCCTCAGAACACAAGAGACCGAAAGGTCAAACACGAGTCATATAGTAGATATGATCAACATAGAGATGTTCACCATTGAAACCACCTCATCTCACGTGATGATCGGACTTGGGTTGGTGAATTTGGATCGTGTTACATTCGGACAACTGGAGGGATGTTGATTTGAGTGGGAGTTCTTAGGTAATATGATTAATTGAACTCATTTATCATGAACAATAGTCTAAGTTGTCTTTGCAAATTATGTTGTAGATCAATAGCTCATGTTGTAGCTCCCTATTTTAATACGTTCCTAGAGAAAGACTAAGTTGAAAGATATTGTAAGCGATTATGTGGGCTAGGGCCGTAGTCTAAGGATTGTCCTTACTTCTACATAGAAGGCTTATGTCCTTGATGCACCGCCTGGTGTGCCAACCCCTCTAGCATAGTATGTGGATGTTGTGAACATCTGGTAGACACGTTTTGATGACTACTTGATATTTTAGTGCACCGTGCTTTATGGCTTAGAATCAGGGCTCCAAAGGCGTTTTGAACGCCATGGAACATATAAGATGTTCCAAGAGCTGAAATTGGTATTTCAGGCTCATGCCTGTGTTGATAGGTATGAGTGAAGGAAATATGCCCTAGAGGCAATAATAAAGTTATTATTTATTTCCTTATTTCATGATAAATTTTTATTGTTCATGCTAGAATTGTATTAACCGGAAACTTAATACATGTGTGAATACATAGACAAACATAGTGTCACTAGTATGCCTCTACTTGACTAGCTCGTTAATCAAAGATGGTTAAGTTTCCTAACCATATACATGAGCTGTCATTTGATTAACGGGATCACATCATTAGGAGAATGATGTGATTGACTTGACCCATTCCGTTAGCTTAGCACTTGATCGATTTAGTTTACTGCTATTGCTTTTTCATGACTTATAGATGTTCCTATGACTATGAGATTATGCAACTCCCGAATACCGGAGGAACACTTTGTGTGCTACCAAACATCACATCATAACTGGGTGATTATAAAGGTGTTCTACAGGTGTCTCGGATGGTACTTGTTGAGTTGGCATAGATCAAGATTAGGATTTGTCACTCTGATTGTCAGAGAGGTATCTCTGGGCCCTCTCGATAATGCACATCACTATAAGCCTTGCAAGCAATGTAACTAATGAGTTAGTTGCGGGATGATGTATTAAAGAGCGAGTAAAGAGACTTGCCAGTAATTAGGTCTTGAGATACCAATGATCGAATCTCGGGCAAGTAACATACTGATGACAAAGGGAACAACATATGTTGTTATGCGGTTTGACCGATAAAGATCTTCATAGAATATGTGGGAGCCAATATGAGCATCCAGGTTCTGCTATTGGTTATTGAGCAAAGACGTGTCTCGGCCATGTCTACATAGTTCTCGAACCCGTAGGGTCCGCACGCTTAACGTTCGGTGCCCATCGGTATTATGAGTTTATGTGTTTTCATGTACCGAAGGTAGATCGGAGTCCCGGATGAGATCGGGGACATGACGAGGAGTCTCGAAATGGTCAAGACGTAAATATTGATATATTGGACGACTATATTCGGATATCGGAAAGGTTCCGAGTGATTCGGGTATTTTTTGGAGTACCGGAGAGTTACGAGAATTCGCCGGAGAGATCAATGGGCCTTCATGGGCCTTAGTGGAAAGAGAGGGAAGCAAGGAAGTGTGGGGTGCGCCCCCCCCCCCTCAGGCCAAAACAGAATTGGTTTAGGGCTTTGGGGGCCGGCCCCCTCTTTCCTTCTCCCCTACTCCTCTTTCCTTCCCCTCCTAGTTGTACTAGGAAAGGAGGAACCTACTCCTAGTAGGAGTAGGATTCCCCCCTTGGGGCGCATCCTATGAGGCCGTCGGCCCCCTCCCCTTGCTCCTTTATATACGGGGGTAGGGGGCACCCTAGGCAACAACAATTGATCATTGATCTCTTAGAAGTGTGCGGTGCCCCCCTCCACCATAATCCACCTCGATCATATCGTAGCGGTGCTTAGGCGAAGCCCTACATTGGTAGCATCATCATCACCGTCACCACGCCGTCGTGCTGACAAAACTCTCCTGCGAAGCTTTGCTGGATCGGAGCTTGTGGGATGTCATCGAGTTGAACGTGTGCAGAACTCGAAGGTGCCATGCGTTCGGTACTTGGATTGGTCGGATCGTGAAGACGTACGACTACATCAATCGTGTTGTGCTAACGCTTCTGCATTCAGTCTATGAGGGTATGTAGACACACTCTCCCCTCTCGTTGTTATGCATCACCATGATCCTGTGTGTGTAGGATTTTTTTTGAAATTACTACGTTCCCCAACATTGGCATCTGAGCCAGGTTTATGCATAGATGTTATATGCACGAGTAGAACACAAGTGAGTTGTGGGCGATACAAGTCATACTGCTTACCAGCATGTCATACTTTGTTTCATCGGTATTGTTGGATGAAGCGGCCCAGACCGACATTACGCGTACGCTTACGCGAGACTGGTTCTATCGATGTTCTTTGCACACAGGTGGATGGCTGGTGTTAGTTTCGCCAACTTTAGTTGAATCGAGTATGGCTACGCCCGGTCCTTGTCAAGGTTAAAACAACACTAACTTGACGAACTATCGTTGTGGTTTTGATGCGTAGGTAAGAACGGTTCTTGCTCAGCCCGTAGCAGCCATGTAAAACTTGCAACAACAAAGTAGAGGACGTCTAACTTGTTTTTGCAGGGCATGTTGTGATGTGATATGGTCAAAACCTGATGAAATATAAATTGTTGTATGAGATGATCATGTTTTGTTAAAGTTATTGGCTACTGGCAGGAGCCTTATGGTTGTCTCTTTATTTGCATAAGATGCAAGTGCTGTGTAATTGCTTTACTTTATCGCTATGCGATAGCAATAGTTGCAAAAGCAATAGCTGGCGAGACGACCATGTGATGACACATTGATAGAGATCAAGATGATGGAGATTATGGTGTCATGCCGGTGACGATAGAGATCATGACGGTACTTTGGAGATGGAGATCAAAGGCGCAAGATGATCATGGCCATATCATGTCACATTTTTTGATTGCATGTGATGTTTATCCTTTATGCATCTTATTTTTCTTAGATTTACGGTAGCATTATAAGATGATCTCTCACTAAATTTCAAGATAAAAGTGTTCTCCCTGAGTATGCACTGTTGCCAAAGTTCGTCGTGCCGAGACACCACGTGATGATCTGGTGTGATGAGCTCTACGTTCATCTACAACGGGTGCAAGCCAGTTTTTGCACACGCAGAATACTCGGGTTAAACTTGATGAGCCTAGCATATGCAGATATGGCCTCGGAACACTGAGACCGAAAGGTCGAGAGTGAATCATATAGAAGATATGATCAACATAGTGATGTTCACCCTTGAAAACTACTCCATCTCACGTGATGATCGGACATGGTTTAGTTGATTTGGATCACGTGATCACTTAGATGATTAGAGGGATGTCTATCTAAGTGGGAGTTCTTAAGTAATATGATTAATTGAACTTTCATTTTATCATGAACTTAGTCCTGGTAGTATTAGCATATCTATGTTGTAGATCAATAGCTCGCGTTTAGCTCCCCTGTTTATTTTGATATGTTCCTAGAGAAAACTAAGTCGGAAGATGTTTGTAGCAATGATGCGGATTGGATCCGTGATCTGAGGATTATCCTCATTGCTGCATAGAAGAATTATGTCCTTGATGCACCGCTAGGTGACAGACCTATTGCAAGAGTAGATGCACATGTTATGAATGTTTGACAAAGCTCGGTATGATGACTACTTAATAGTTTAGTGCACCATGCTTTACGGCTTAGAACCGGCACTTAAAAAACATTTTGAATGCCACGGAATATATAAGATGTTCTAAGAGTTGAAATTGGTATTTCATACTCATGCCCGTGTCAAGAGGTATGAGACCTCTGACAGTACTTTGCCTACAAGATGGAGGAGAATAGCTCAGCTAGTGAGCATGTGCTCAGAATGTCTGAGTACTCCAATCACTTGAATCAAGTGGGAGTTAATCTTCCAGATAAGATAGTGATTAACAGAGTTCTCTACTCACTATCACCAAGTTACTAGACCTTCGTGATGAACTATAATATGCAAGGGATAAGGGAAACGATTCCCAAGCTCTTCGTGATGCTGAAATCGAGGAAGGTAGAAATCAAGAAAAACATCAAGTGTTGATGGTTGACAAGACCACGAGTTTCAAAAAAAGGCAAAGGTAAGAAAGGGGAACTTCAAGAAAAACGGCAAGCAAGTTACTGCTCAAGTGAAGAAGCCCAAGTCTAGACCTAAGCCTGAGACTAAGTACTTGTACTGCAAAGGGACTGGTCACTGGAAGCAGAACTACCCCTAGATACTTGGCGGATAAGAAGGATGGCAAAATGAACAAAGGTATATTTGATATACATGTTATTGATGTGTACTTTACTAGTGTTTGTAGCAACCCCACGGTATTTGATACTAGTTCAGTTGCTAAGAGTAGTAACTTGAAACGAGAGTTGCATAATGAACAGAGACTAGTTAAAGGGTGAAGTGACGATGTGTGTTGGAAGTGGTTCCAAGAATGATATGATCATCATCGCACACTCCCTATACTTTTGGGATTAGTGTTGAACCTAAGTAAATGTTATTTGGTGTTTGCGTTGAGCATGAATATGATTTGATCATGTTTATTGCAATACTATTATTCATTTAAGTTAGAGAATAATTGTTGTTCTGTTTACATGAATAAAACCTTCTATGGTTATACACCCAATGAAATTGGTTTGTTGGATCTCGATCGTAGTGATACACATATTCATAATATTGAAGCCAAAAGATGCAAAGTTAATAATGATAGTGCAACTTATTTGTGGCACTGCCGTTTGGGTCATATTGGTGTAAAGCGCATGAAGAAACTCCATGTTGATGGGCTTTTGAAATCACTTGATTATGAATCAGTTGATGCTTGAGAACCATGGGCAAGATGACTAAAACTCCTTTCTCCGGAACAATGGAGTGAGCAACAAACTTGTTGGAAATAATACATACTGATGTATGCAGTCCGATGAGTGTTGAGGCTCGTGGCGGGTATCATTATTTTATAACCTTCACAGATGAATTGAGCAGATATGGGTATATCTACTTGATGAAACATAAGTCTGAAACATTTGAAAAGTTCATATAATTTCAGAGTGAAGTAGAAAATCATCGTAACAAGAAAATAAAATTTCTATGATCTGATCATGGAGGAGAATATTTGAGTTACGAGTTTGGTCTTCATTTGAAACAATGCGGAATAGTTTCGCAAGTCACGCCACCTGGAACACCACAGCGTATTGGTGTGTCTTAACATTGTAACCGTACTTTATTAGATATGGTGCAATCTATGATGTTTCTTACCGATTTACCACTATCATTTTGGAGTTATGCATTAGAGACAACTGCATTCACGTTAAAAAGGGCACCATCTAAATCCGTTGAGACGACACCATATGAATTGTGGTGTGGCAAGAAACCAAAGTTGTCGTTTCTTAAAGTTTGGGGTTGAGATGCTTATGTGAAAAAGTTTCATCCTGATAAGCTCAAACCCAAATCAGAGAAATGTGTCTTCGTAGGATACCCAAAGGAGACAGTTGGGTACACCGTCTATCACAAATCTGAAGGCAATATATTCGTTGCTAAGAATGGATCCTTTCTAGAGGAGGAGTTTCTCTCGAAAGAAGTGAGTGGGAGGAAAGTAGAACTTGATGAGGTAACTGTACCTGCTCACTTATTGGAAAGTAGTTCATCACAGAAATCTGTTCCTGTGACTCCTACACCAATTAGTGAGGAAGCTAATGATGATGATCATGTAACTTCAGATCGAGTTACTACCGAACCTCGTAGGTCAACCAGAGTAAGATCTGCACCAGAGTGGTACAGTAATCCTGTTCTGGAGGTCATGTTACTTGACCATGACGAACCTACGAACTATGAGGAAGAGATGATGAGCCCAGATTCCGCGAAATGGTTTGAGGCCATGAAATCTGAG
Source organism: Triticum aestivum (assembly GCF_018294505.1). Lineage (NCBI taxonomy): Eukaryota > Viridiplantae > Streptophyta > Magnoliopsida > Poales > Poaceae > Triticum > Triticum aestivum. The sequence goes on from NC_057806.1 coordinate 66,079,327, forward strand.
ATGGGATCCATGTATGAGAACAAGGTGTGGACTTTGGTTGACTTGCCCGATGATCAGCACGCCATAGAAAATAAATGGATCTTCAAGAGGAAGACGGACGCTGATAGTAGTGTTACTATCTACAAAGCTAGACTTTTCGCAAAAAGGTTTTGACAAAGTTCAAGGTGTTGACTACGATGAGATTTTCTCACTCGTATCGATGCTTAAAGTCTGTCCGAATCATGTTAGCAATTGTCGCATTTTATGAAATCTGGCAAATGGATAACAAAACTACAATCCTTAATGGATTTATTAAAAAGAGTTGTATACGATGCACCCAGAAGGTTTTGTCAATCCTAAAGGTGCTAACAAAATGTGCAAACTCCAGCGATCCATCTATGGACTGGTGCAAGCATCTCAGAGTTGGAATATACGCTTTGATGAGTTGATCAAAGCATATAGTTTTATACAAACTTGTGGTGAAGCCTGTATTTACAAGAAAGTGAGTGGGAGCACTACAGCATTTCTGATAAATATATGTGAATGACATATTGTTGATCAGAAATAATGTGGAATTTTCTGGAAAGCATAAAGGAGTATTTGAAAGGTGTTTTTCAAACAAAAACCTCGGTGAAGCTACTTACATATTGAGCATCAAGATCTATAGAGATAGATCAAGACGCTTGATAAGTTTTTCCAATGAGTACATACCTTGACAAGATTTTGAAGCAGTTCAAAATGGAATAGTCAAAGAAAGAGTTCTTACCTGTGTTACAAGGTGTGAAATTGATTAAGACTCAAAGCCCGACCATGGCAGAAGATAGAAAGTGGATGAAAGTCAGTCCCTATGCCTCAGCCATAGTTTCTATAAAGTATGCCATGCTGTGTACCAGATCTATTGTATACCCTACACTGAGTTTAGCAAGGGAGTACAATAGTGATCTAGGAGTAGATCACTGGACAGTGGTCAAAATTATCCTTAGTGGAATAAGGATATGTTTCTCGATTATGGAGGTGACAAAAGGTTCGTCATAAAGGGTTACGTCGATGCAAATTTTGACACTGATCCTGATGACTCTAAGTCTCAATCTGGATACATTTTGAAAGTGGGAACAATTAGCTAGAGTAGCTCCACGCAGAGCATTGTTGACATAGAAATTTGCAAAATACAAACGGATCTGAATGTGGCAGACTCGTAGACTAAACTTCTCTCACAAGAAAAACATGATCACACCTTAGTACTCTTTGGGTGTTAATCACATAGTGATGTGAACTAGATTATTGACTCCAGTAAACCCTTTGGGTGTTGGTCACATGACGATGTGAACTATGGGTGTTAATCACATGGGGATGTGAACTATTGGTGTTAAATCACATGGCGATGTGAACTAGATTATTGACTCTAGTGCAAGTGGGAGACTAAAGGAAATATGGCCTAGAGGCAATAATACAGTTATTATTTATTTCCTTATTTCATGATAAATGTTTATTATTCATGCTAGAATTGTATTAACCGGAAACATAATACATGTGTGAATACATAGACAAACATAGTGTCACTAGTATGCCTCTACTTGACTAGCTCGTTAGTCAAAGATGGTTAAGTTTCGTAACCATAGACATGAGTTGTCATTTGATTAACGGGATCACATCATTAGGAGAATGATGTGATTGACTTGACCCATTCCGTTAGCTTAGCACTTGATCGTTTTAGTTTACTGCTATTGCTTTCTTCATGACTTATACATGTTCCTATGACTATGAGATTATGCAACTCCCGAATACTGGAGGAACACTTTGTGTGCTACCAAACGTCACAATGTAACTAGGTGATTATAAAGGTGCTCTACAGGTGTGTCTGATGGTACTTGTTGAGTTGGCATAGCTCAAGATTAGGATTTCTCACTCCGATTGTCGGAGAGGTATCTCTGGGCCCTCTCGGTAATGCACATCACTATAAGCCTTGCAAGCAATGTAACTAATGAGTTAGTTGAAGGATGATGTATTACAGAACGAGTAAAGAGACTTGCCGGTAACAAGATTGAACTAGGTATTGAGATACCGACGATTGAATCTTGGGCAAGTAACATACGAATGACAAAGGGAACAACGTATGTTGTTATGCGGTTTGACCGATAAAGATATTCGTAGAATATGTGGGAGCCAATATGAGCATCCAGGTTCCGCTATTGTTTATTGATCGGAGACGTGTCTCGGTCATGTCTACATAGTTCTCGAACTCGTAGGGTCCGCACGCTTAACGTTCGGTGATGATCGGTATTATGAGTTTATGTGTTTTGATGTTCTGAAGGTAGTTCGGAGTCCCGGATGAGATCGGGGACATGACGAGGAGTCTCGAAATGGTTGAGATATAAAGATCAATATATTGGATGACTATATTCGGATATCGAAAAGGTTCCGAGTGATTCGGGTATTTTTCGGAGTACCGGAGAGTTACGGGAATTCGCCGGAGAGGTCAATGGACCTTCATGGGCCTTAGTGGAAAGAGAGGGCAGCAAGGAAGTGTGGGGTGCACCACCCCCGTAGGCCCAAACCGAATTGGTTTAGGGCTTTGGGGGTCGGCCCCCTCTTTCCTTCTCCCCTACTCCTCTTTCCTTTCCCTCCTAGTTGGACTAGGAAAGGGGGGAACCTACTCCTAGTAGGAGTAGGATTCCCCCCTTGGGGCGCATCCTATCAGGCCGCCGGCCCCCTCCCCTTGCTCCTTTATATACAGGGGCAGGGGGCACCCTTGGCAACAACAATTAATCTTTGATCTCTTAGACGTGTGCGGTGCCCCCCTCCACCATAATCCACCTCGATCATATCGTAGCGGTGCTTAGGCGAAGCCTTGTGTCAGTAGCATCATCATCACCATCACCACACCGTCGTGCCGACGAAACTCTCCTTTGAAGCTTTGCTAGATCGGAGCTCGTGGGACATCATCGAGTTGAACGTGTGCAGAAGTCGGAGGTGTCGTGTGTTCGGTACTTGGATCGGTCGGATCGTGCAGACGTACGACTACATCAACCGTGTTGTGCTAACGCTTCCGCATTCAGTCTATGAGGGTACGTACACACACTCTCCCCTCTCGTTGCTATGCATCACCATGATTCTGTGTGTGCGTAGGAATTTTTTTGAAATTACTACGTTCCCCAACAATGCGACCTCTGACAAGTTCTTTGCCTACAAGATGGAGGAGATAGCTCAGCCCGTGAGCATGTTCTCAGAATGTCTGGGTGCTACAATCGCTTGAATCAAGTGGGAGTTAATCTTCTAGATAAGATAGTGATTGACATAGTTCTCCACTCACTATCACCAGGCTACTAGAGCTTCATGATGAAATATAACATGCAAGGGATGGAGATGATCCCGGAGCTGTTCGCGATGCTTAAGGCCGCGAAGGTAGAAATCAAGAAGGAGCATCAAGTGTTGATGGTTAACAAGAGCACTGGTTTCAAGAAGGGCAAGGGCAAGAAGGTAAACTTCATGAATGGCAAGCCAGCTGCCGCTCCAGTGAAGAAACCCAAGGTTGAACCAAAACCCAAGACTAAGTGCTTCTATTGTAAGGGGAACGGTCACTAGTAGTGGAACTACCCCAATAGATAAGAAGCCGAGCAACTTCAACAAAAGTATATTTGATATATGTGTTATTGATATGTACCTTACTAGTACTCCTAGTAGCACCTGGGTATTATATATCGGTTCAGTTGCTAATATTGGTAACTCAAAACAAAAGTTGCGGAATAAACGGAGACTAGCTAAGGGGGAGGTGATGATGTGTGTTGGAAGTGTTTCCAAGGTTGATGTGTTGCGTGCTCCCTCTACCTTCAAGATTAGTGTTTATTGCAATAATATTATTCATTTAAGTTAAAGAATAATGGTTATTCTATTTACATGAATAATACCTTCTATGGTCATGTACCCAATGTGAATGGTTCATTGAATACGGATCATAGTGATACACATGTTCATAACGTTGAAGCCAAAAGATGTATAGTTGATAATGATAGTACCACTTTCTTGTGGCACTGCCGCTTAGGTCATATTGGTGTAAAGCGCATGAAGAAACTCCATGCTAATGGACTTTTGGAGTTGCTTGATTTTGAATCACTTGACACATGTGAACCATGCCTCATGGGCGAGATGACTAATACCCCGTTTTTCGGAAAAAATGGAACGGGCAAATGACTTGTCGGAAATCATACATGCTGATGTGTGCGGTCCGATGAGCGTTGGCGTGCGCAGTGGATATCGTTACTTTCTCACCTTCACTGATGATTTGAGTAGATATGGGTATGTTTACTTAATGAAACATAAGTCTGAAATGTTTGAAAAGTTCAAGCAATTTCATAATGAAGTTGAGAATCATCGTAACAAGAAGATTAAATTCCTACGATCCGATTGGGGGGAGAATATCTGAATTATGAGTTTGGAAATCACTTAAGACAATGTGGAATTTTTTCACGGTTGACGCCACTCGGAAGATCCCAGCATAATGGTGTGTCCGAAAGGTCAAACACGAGTCATATAATAGATATGATCAACATAGAGATGTTCACCATTGCAACCACCTCATCTCACGTGATGATCGGACTTGGGTTGGTGAATTTGGATCATGTTACATTCGGACAACCGGAGGGATGTTGATTTGAGTGGGAGTTCTTAGGTAATATGATTAATTGAACTCATTTATCATGAACAATAGTCTAAGTTTTCTTTGCAAATTATGTTGTAGATCAATAGATCACATTGTACTTCCCTATTTTAATATGTTCCTAGAGAAAGACTAAGTTGAAAGATATTGTAAGCAATTATGTGGACTAGGGCCGTAGTCTAAGGATTGTCCTCACTGCTACACAGAAGGCTTTTGTCCTTGATGCACCACTCGGTGTGCCAACCCCTCTAGCATCGTATGTGGATGTTGTGAACATCTGGCAGACACGTTCTGATGACTACTTGATATTTTAGTGCGCCATGCTTTATGGCTTAGAATCGGGGCTCCAAAGGCGTTTTTAACACCATGGAACATATGAGATGTTCCAAGAGCTGAAATTGGTATTTCAGGCTCATGCCCGTGTTGAGAGGTATGAGACCTCTGACAAGTTCTTTGCCTACAAGATGGAGGAGAATAGCTCATCCAGTGAGCATGTTCTCAGAATGTCTGGGTGCTGCAATCGCTTGAATCAAGTGGGAGTTAATCTTCCAGATAAGATAGTGATTGACATAGTTCTCCACTCACTATCACCAGGCTACTAGAGCTTCATGATGAACTATAACATGCAAGGGATGGAGATGATCTTGGAGCTGTTCGCGGTGCTTAAGGCCGCGAAGGTAGAAATAAAGAAGGAGCATCAAGTGTTGATGGTTAACAAGACCACTGGTTTCAAGAAAGGCAAGGGCAAGAAGGGAAACTTCATGAATGGCAAGCCAGCTGCCGCTCCAGTGAAGAAACCCAAGGTTGAACCAAAACCCAAGACTAAGTGCTTCTATTGTAAGGGGAACGGTCACTGGTAGCGGAACTACCCCAATAGATAAGAAGGCTAGCAACTTCAACAAAATTATATTTGATATACATGTTATTGATGTGTACCTTACTAGTACTCCTAGTAGCACCTGGGTATTATATACCAGTTCAGTTGATAATATTGGTAACTCAAAACAAAAGTTGTGGAATAAACGGAGACTAGCTAAGGGAGAGGTGATGATGTGTGTTTGAAGTGTTTCCAAGGTTGATGTGTTGCACGCTCCCTCTACCTTCGAGATTAGTGTTTATTGCAATACTATTATTCATTTAAGTCAAAGAATAATGGTTATTCTATTTACATGAATAATACCTTCTATCGTCATGTACGCAATGTGAATGGTTCATTGAATATGGATCATAGTGATACACATGTTCATAACATTGATGCCAAAAGATGTAGAGTTGATAATGATAGTACCACTTTCTTGTGGCACTGCCGCTTAGGTCATATTAGGGTAAAGCGCATGAAGAAACTCCATGCTAATGGACTTTTGGAGTTGCTTGATTTTGAATCACTTGACACGTGCGAACCATGCCTCATGGGCAAGATGACTAATACCCCGTTTTTTGAAAAACTGGAACGGGCAAATGACTTGTTGGAAATCATACATGCTGATGTGTGCGGTCCGATGAGCGTTGGAGCGCATGGTGGATATCGTTAGTTTCTCACCTTCACCGATGATTTGAGTAGATATGGGTATGTTTACTTAATGAAACATAAGTCTGAAATGTTTGAAAAGTTCAAGCAATTTCATAATGAAGTTGAGAATCATCATAACAAGAAGATTAAATTCCTACGATCCGATTGGGGGGGATATCTGAGTTATGAGTTTGGCAATCACTTAAGATAATGTGGAATTTTTTTCATGGTTGACGCCACCCGGAACACCACAGCATAATGGTGTGTCCGAACATCGTAATCGTACCTTATTGGATATGGTGGGTTCTATGATGTCTCTTGCAAATATACCACTATCATTTTGGGGTTATGCATTAGATACAAATACATTCACTTTAAATAGGGCACCATCTAAATCTGTTGAGATGACACCGTATGAATTATGCTTTGGCAAGAAACCTAAGTTGTCGTTTCTTAAGGTTTGGTGTTGTGATGCTTATGTGAAAAGGCTTCAACCTGATAAGCTCGAACTCAAACCGGACAAGTGTGTCTTCATAGGATACCCTAAGGAAATAGTTGGGTGCACCTTCCATCTCAGATCCAAAGGCAAGGTCTTTGCTGCCAAGAATGGATCCTTTCTAGAGAAGGAGTTTCTTGAAGGAAATATGCCCTAGAGGCAATAATAAAGTTGTTATTTTATATTTCCTTATATCATGATAAATGTTTAGTATTCATGCTAGAATTGTATAAACCAGAAACTTGATACATGTGTGGATACATAGACAAAATACCATGTCCCTAGTAAGCCTCTACTAGATTAGCTCATTAATCAAAGATGGTTAAGTTTCCTAACCATGGACATGTGTTGTCATTTGATGAACGGGGTCACATCATTAGGAGAATGATGTGATGGACAAGACCCATCCGTTAGCTTAGCATATTGATCGTTCAGTTTTATTGCTATTGCTTTCTTCATGTCATATACATATTTCTTTGACTATGAGATTATGCAACTCCCGGATACCGAACACCTTGTGTGCTATCAAAATTCACAACATAACTGGGTGATTATAAAGATGCTCTACAGGTATCTCCGAAGGTATTTGTTGGGTTGGCATAGATCTAGATTAGGATTTGTCACTCCGAGTATCGGAGAGGTATCTCTGGGCCCTCTCGGTAATGCACATCATAAGAAGCCTTGCAAGCAATGTGACTAATGAGTTAGTTGTGGGATGATGTATTACGGAACGAGTAAAGAGACTTGTCGATAACGAGATTGAACTAGGTATGAAGATACCGACGATCGAATCTTAGGCAAGTAACATACCGATGGACAAAGGGACTTACGTATGTTGTCATAACGGTTCGACCAATAAAGATCTTTGTAGAATATGTAGGAGCCAATATGGGCATCTAGGTTCCGCTATTGGTTATTGACTGGAGAGGTGTCTAGGTCATGTCTACATAGTTCTCGAACCCGTAGGGTTTGCACACTCAACATTCAATGAAGATATAGTACTATATGAGTTATGTGATTTGGTAACCGAATGTTGTTCAGAGTCCCGGATGAGATCACGGACATGATGAGGAGTCTCAAAATGGTCGAGAGGTCAATAATGATATATAGGACGATGGTATTCAGACATCGGAAGTGTTCCGGAGGGTATCGGGTACTTATCGGGTCACTGGAAAGGAGTTTCGGGCACCCCCGGCAAAGATATGGGCCTTATGGGCCAAGTGAGGGAACACACCAGTCCTGGTGCACCCCTATAGAGGCCAGCCCTATGAGGAGGAGAAGGAAAGAGGGGAGGGCAAGGAAAGTGTGGATTATGATTCCTACTTCCTTCCCTCCCCCCCCCCTTCTTTCCTTCCACCTCGGTTATATATGGCACAGGGGCGCGCGGCTTGGGAGGGACTCCAAGTAGGATTCCTCCTACTTGGGTGCCTCCTATGGCTGCTCCTCCCTCCCTCCCACCTACATATTTGGAGGGGGGCGCCTATCACACAACAGACAATTGCCTAGCTGTGTGTGGCACCCCCCCCTCCACAATTTACACCCTCGGTCATATCTTCGTAGTGCTTAGGCGAAGGCCTGTGAGGATTACTTCACCATCACCGTCACCATGCTGTCGTGCTGATGGAACTCATCTACTACCTCGACGTCTTGCTTGATCAAGAAGGCGAGGGACGTCACCAAGCTGAACGTGTGCAGAACTCTGAGGTGTCGTGCGTTTGGTACTTGATCGATCGGAGCTAGAAGAAGTTCGACTACATCAACCGCGTTGTCAAATGCTTCCGCTTACGGTCTACAAGGGTACATAGACACACTCTCCCCCTCGTTGCTATGAATCTCCATGGATAGGTCATTGCGTGTACGTAGAATCTTTTTTGTTTTCCATGCTACGTTTCCCAACATTTCTCTTGAAAGAATTGAGTGGGAGGAAGGTACAACTTGATGAGGTTGTTGAACCGTCACTTCAGTAGGAAAGTAGCACGACGCAGAAAGATGTTTTTGTGGTGCCTGCGCCAACTGAAGAGGAAGCTAATGATGATGATCATGAAGCTTTAGATCAACTTACTACCGAGCCGCGTAGGTCAGCAAGGACTCATACCGCCCCTGAGTGGTACAACAATCCTATCTTAGAGGTCATGTTGTTGGACAACGGTGAACCTACGAGCTATGGAGAAGTGATGGCGGGCCTGGATTCCAACAAATGGCTAGGAGCCATGAAATCCGAGATATGATCCATGTATGAGAACAAAGTGTGGACTTTCGTGGACTTGCCCGATGATCAGCAAGCCATTGAGAATAAATGGATCTTTAAGAAGAAGACAGGCGTTGATGGTAATGTCACCATTTATGAAGCTCGACTTGTCACAAAGTTTCCGACAAGTTCAAGGAGTTGACTATGATGAGACTTTCTTTTTTTTGAACCAAGACTATGATGATACTTTCTCACTTATAGCGATGCTAAAGTCTGTTGGAATTATGTTAGCAGTTGGTGCATTTCCAAGTTTGAAATCTGGTAGATGGATGTCAAAAACAAAGTTTCCTTGACGGTTTCCGTGAGGAAAGGTTGTATGTGATACAACCAGAAGGTTTTGTCGATCCTAAGGATGCTAAAAGGTATGCAAGCTCCAGCGATCCTTCTATGGACTGGAGCAAGCATCTCGGAGTTGGAACATATGCTTTGATGAGGTGATCAAAGCTTTTGGGTTTATACAAAGTTTGCAAGAAACTTGTATTTACAAGAAACTGAGTGGGAGCACTACAACATTTTTGATAAGTATATGTGGATGACATATTGTTGATCGGAAATGATGTAGAATTTCTGGAAAGCATAAAGGGTTGTTTGAAAGGAGTTTTTCAAAGGAAGATTTGGGTAAAGCTGCTTACATATTCAGCAACAAGATCTATAGAGATAGATCAAGACGCCTGATGAGACTTTCACAGAGCACATACCTTGACATGATTTTGAAGGAGTTCAAAATGGATCAGTCAAAGAAGGAGTTCTTGCCTGAGTTGTAAGGTGTGAAGTTGAGTAAGACTCAAAGCTTGACCACAATAGAAGAAAGAAAAAGGATGAAGGTCGTCCCCTATGCCTTAGCCATAGGCTCTATACGGTATGCCATGTTGTGTACCGCACCTGATGTGTGCCTTGCCACATGTCTGGCAAGGGGGTACAAGAGTGATCCAGGACTAGATCACTGGACAACAGTCAAAATTATCCTTAGAGGAATAAGGAAATGTTTCTCGGTGATGGAGGTGATAAAGAGTTCGGCGTGAACGGTTACGTCGATGCAAGCTTTAACACCAATTCAAATGACTCTGAGTAGCAAACCGCATACGTATAGTGGAGTAGCCATTTGGAATAGCTCCAAGTGGAGCATGGTAGCAACATCTACAATACGACATAGAGATTTGTGAAGTACACGCGGATCTGAATATTGCAGACCCGTTGACTAAAACGGGATCACATCATTAGGAGAATGATGTGATGGACAAGACCCAAACTATAAATGTAGCATATGATCATATCAAGTTTATTGCTATCTTATTTGCATGTCAAGTATCTGTTCCTATGACCATGAAATCATGCAACTCACTGACATTGGAGGAGTACCTTGTGCGTATCAAACGTCACAACGTAACTGGGTGACTATAAAGATGCTCTATAGTTATCTCCGAGGGTGTTTGTTGAGTTGGCATGGATCAAGACTGGGATTTGTCACTCCGTATGACAGAGAGGTATCTCAGGGCCCAGTTGGTAATACAACATCACAATGATCTTGCAAGCAATGTGACTAAAGAGTTAGCCACAGGATCTTGTATTACAGAATGAGTAAAGAGACTTGCCGGTAATGAGATTGAACTAGGTAAGGAGATACCAAAGATCGAATCTCAGGCAAGTAACATATCGATGGACAAAGGGAACTGCATATGGGGTTAGCTAAATCCTTGGCATCGAGGTTTGACCGATGAAGATCTTCGTATAATACGTGCGAACCAATATGGATATCTAGGTCCCGCCATTGGTTATTGGTTGTAGAGGTGTCTTAGTCATGTCTACATTATTCTCGAACCCGTAGGGTCCGCATGCTTAACGTTCGGTGACACTAGAGTAGTATTGTGATATTCACATTGGTGACCGAATATTGTTTGGAGTCCCGGATGAGATCCCGGACATCACGAGGAGCTCCAGAATGGTCTGAAGGTAAAGATTTATATATGGGAAGTCACATTTTGGCTACCGGAAAGGTTTCAGGTTTTACCGATATTGTATCGGGAAGCTTTCGGAAGGTTCTAGAAGGTTTCGAAGGAATACGGAAGGGTCCATCTAGCACCTAGGGCATGCATGGGCTGTAGGGGGGCGTCCTAGCCTTATTGGGCCAAGGGAACCGGCCCTAAAGAGACTCGTGCTCCTAGGGGAGTGGAAACCCCAAGGGGGAGGGCCCTCCACTTGACTTGGAGGGCACTCCTCCCCCTTGGACACCTCCCCTCCTTGGAGGAGGGGCTAGGGCTACACCCCCAGGCCTCCCACATCCATATATATAGTGGGGAGGGGCGTGGGGGCTGGTCACACCAATTCCCACGCCCTGGAGGCAGCCCTACCTCTCCCATTACTCCGTTTTCTCCTCAGATCACATCTACCGTAGCGCTTGGTGAAGCCCTGCTGGGATTGCTCCACCATCATCTCCATCACGTCGTCGTGCTGGTTGAGATCCCATCTACTTCTCCTCCCCGAAGCCCTACTAGGATTGCTCCACCATCATCTCCACCACGTCTTCATGCTAGTTGAGATCCCATCTACTTCTCCTCCCTCTCTGACTGGATCAAGATGGAGGAGACGTCATCGAGCCACACGTGTGCTGAACACGGAGGTGCCATCCATTCAACACTTGATCAGGAGTTCATGGGACGGATCGTGATTGGATCGCGAAGATGTTTGACTACATCAACCGCGTTTCTTAACACTTCCGCTTAGTGATCTAATCTCTCCTCTCGTAGATGTTCATCTCCTAGATTGATCTTGGTGAGCATAGGAAATTTTTTGTTTCCCATGCAACATTCCCAACACCAAATTACATCAAGAACAAATAAAACAAACTAAAAACTCCATTACAAAATTATTTGCTTTTCCCCAGATAGTAACAATATGTGTAGAGGATATTGTGCTCACATTTAGGGAGAAGAAGAGGTCTGAGTGAGGAAAGTTGCGGCAGGGCTTGCGGTTTGACATAGCCATGACCATCACCATGTATTTGCCTGTTTGTTAATTACTATGTATTTACCGATCTATTGGCTCTATTATTCTCAAGCATGGTGTTGAGGAGTGAGGTCATGTGTCAGTGTCCATGCTGTGCACTTCCCGATGAGGGGGGTCGGAAGGGGTAGTCTGAAAGGAAATATTAACGTCCTCGTCCTTGCATGGTTGTGGAGCATAAAATGACAACATGAGCTGCGTAGGTTCATTTGCATTGTTTGTTCATTTGGGTAGCATGACAACACTGCCATGCAGCTCGAGATGACCTCGGCCAGAGAACACCATGTCAACACCGGCATCAGCATGGCATCATTTTGCTCAACCGAAAGAAGAAGGCATACACATCGGATGGCGTCTCCCACCTCCCACCCACCACCCTAACCCTCAGCCGCCACCCCACCGGCGATCTCCACGTCTAGCCGTGGTTTTGGCCATCCGATCCACTCATCCTCTCCGGCGTCCTCTCCCGAAGCTCTTGGTTGTCATCTCAATGGATGTTCACGTGTCCATCTCTCTAGGGTTTGACTTCAACTCAGGGATGGGCTTGGCTCAAGAGATCTGGTGCTCTTTTTGTTGATCTGTTCATCCATCGGAAGATTTTGGCCACTTCATGATGGTGGTCTCGTTCGCTAGGCATTCTTTTAGATTGAATGAGGAGAATGTGGCCCTGGCCTTGGAATCAACAATTGGTGGATATTGTTCTCAGATCAAGGTATCGTGCTTACGTGATCGGGTTTTCTCTTTTCATGTTTCTCCCAAAGAAGTGGGGTTCTTTATTCTACATCAACGTAGCTTTGTTTGCCCTCAGTTTAAGTGCTTCTTCCATCTCTGCGACCATGGTGGCCCGGATTGGGTGAAGAAATTTTGTTTATGGCAGATTGAATGTAATGAGGAGCGGACCATGGTTAGTCCATCTAAGCGTCGTGCAAACCTAGGTCTACGGGCCATGAAAAAACCACTTGTCAAATCCTCTTTGCGCTCTACGCCCTCATCTGCCCCTTCTAAGAGGTTTAGATTTGCTACGTTCATGAAGTATCACTACAAAAAATACACTTCCGTGATGATACGTGTTTGTCACAGTAGGTCACGTTTTCTATCATGCATGTACATCCATGATGATTTTATGACAGAATCAAGATAGTTATACCCGTGTTGTCGTAGAAGTGTTCCATAACATTACCAAAATTATCATCACGGAAGTGTCCACTTCCATGATTATAAATGGCACGCCATGGAAGTGTTTTCGTCAAGGGTAACCGACACGTGGCATCCACCATAACAGTTCGCCGTTAAGCTATCGGGTCCGGTTTTGGATCTGATAACCCGTTAACAGCCCGGACCAATGGGGATTTTCCACGTGTAAAATTCTCATTGGCCAGAGGAAACACGTGTTGGCTCATCGTTGGGACAGATGTCATCCACTCATTGGACAGGATGCGCCTATGATACGTCGACACGTGGCACGGCCCAACAGAGGCCCATTTCGGTTAAGAGGCCGGCCCATTTGACTTGGTCAAAAGGTAACGGGCGGCCCACGGAAAGCATGTTAACAGCTTGTTCATATATAGCCCATTTACGGCCCGCCTATTGGAATTAAGCCCAGTAGCTTCATCTGGGCCATCCAATATGGTTCCAGCCATTGTAACTTCCGGCCCATGTATGGCCCATGACGTCTTTCGGCCCATATGAGGCCCTTTGTAACTCTGGGCCCATTAAAGGCCCGAGATGAAACTGGCCCATAATGAACAGTGTATCGCTTTATACCCATTAACAGCCCATTATTCCGTTGGCCGTTTCCAGCCCGTGTTAACTTTCGTCCTTCTAAGGGCCCATTTATTCTTGGGCTCATTTCTAGAATTTGGTTAGTTACGGTCCGTTACTGGCCTGTTCCGTTTGTGGGCCAAATTCAGCCCGTGGTTACATTGGTCCTATTTGTGGCCCGTTAACCCATTGGGTTGTTTTCATAGCGTTATCAAATACGGCCTACTAACGGCCCGTTATGGTCCACAAATAGTACGGACCATGTTTGGCGGAATGATTATACGCCCCATAGAAGGCCCATATATCCTACAGCCCGTAGAAGGCCCATGGATCATATGGCCCGTAGAAGGACCATGGATCATACGGCCCGTAGAAGGCCCATGGATCCTACGGCCCGCAGGAGGCCCATGGTTACAACAGTCCATGTGTATCCATGATGATTATTGTGGCCTTGTTACCAGAAATAGGTTATTGTGGCTGAGGGAGTCCTGGATTAGGGGGTCCTCGGACAGCTGGACTATATCCTTTGGCCAGACTGTTGGACTATGAAGATACAAGATTGAAGACTTCGTCCCGTGTGGGTGGGACTCTCCTTTGCGTGGAAGGCAACCTTCGCAATTCGGATATATAGATCTCCTCCCTTGTAATCGACTCTGTGTAACCCTAGCCCCCTCCGGTGTCTATATAAACTGGAGGGTTTAGTCTGTAGGATAACAACAATCACAATCATAGGCTAGCTTCTAGGGTTTAGCCTCTACGATCTCGTGGTAGATCAACTCTTGTAATACTCATATCATCAAGATCAATCAAGCAGGACGTAGGGTATTACCTCCATCGAGAGGGCCCGAACCTGGGTAAACATTGTGTCCCCCACCTCATGTTACCATCCGCCTTAGACGCACAGTTCGGGGCCCCCTACCCGAGATCCGCCGGTTTTGACACAGACATTGGTGCTTTCATTGAGAGTTCCACTGTGTTGTCACCATAAGGCTTGATGGCTCCTCATCGGCAACGATGCGATCCAGGGTGAGGTTTTTCTCCCCGGACAGATCTTCATATTTAGCGGCTTCGTACTGCGGGCCAACTCGCTTGGCCATCTGGAGAAGATCGAGAGTTACGCCCCTGGCCATTAGGTCAGGTTTGGAAGTTTGAACTATACTGCCGACATCCATGGAGACTTGATCTTCGACGGATTCGAGCCCACGTCAAGTGCGCCGCACAATCGTGACAAGCATTACTTGGCTCTCCCGCCGGACGGTGTTCGGGAGATCACACCTGTGGCTACTCCGGCGCTTAATCCGGAGCAGATTGTGCCGTCCGAGGACGGGTGGATGGACCCCGCCATGGAGGTCGCACACCCAGCGGCGATAGAGCCGAATACTGACTTCACCTCCTATGAGACCTGTGTTGCCGGACCCTTGGATTCATCCCCGGCCACAGGCTCCGAAACGCCTGCGTCCGTGCCTATCGAATATGATTGGGCACCAATCATGGAGTTTACCTTCGCGGATATCTTTCAGCACTCTCCCCTGGGCGACATGCTAAATTCATTGAGGTCTCTCTCCTTGTCAGGAGACCCTTGGCCGAACTATGTCCGGCTTGAGTGGGAAGCGGACGACGAAGAAATTCATTCCCCACCCACCACCCACTTAATAGCCACTATCGACAACTTAACCGACATGCTTGATTTTGGCTCTAAGGACATCGACGGTATGGACGATGATGCAGGAGAAGAACAGGAACCACTGCCCACAGGGCGCTGGACAGCCACCTCATCATATGATATATACATGGTGGACACCCCCAAGGAAAGCGATGGCAATAAGGCAACGGAGGATAATCCCCTCGAGAAGCAATCTAAGCACCAGCGTCATCGGCGCCGCTCTAAGCCCCGCCATAGCAAAAGGAGCGATACCGGCACAACAGACAATAATGCTGCGGACAGTGCCGAAGACGAAGACAATCCCCTCCAGCCAGGCTTTGAGCGGGAGGATGGGCAAGCCAGCCCTAAGGAACAGGCGGCAGACGGAGAATCAGAGGATGACAATTACGTGCCCCTCTCTGATGACGAGGTGAGCCTCGGCGACGAAGAATTTATCGTGCCTGAGGATCCCGTCGAGCAGGAGCGCTTTAAGCACCGGCTTATAGCCACAGCAAAAAGCCTGAAGAAAAAGCAACATCAGCTTCAAGATGATTAAGATCTGCTAGCGGATAGATGGACCGAGGTCCTTGCGGCCGAGGAATACGAACTCGAGCGCCCAACCAAAAGTTACCCAAAGCACAGGTTGCTACCCCAACTCGAGGGGGAAGCATTAAAGCCTACGCTCCCAGCGTATGATGCGGCTGACCGACCACCTCGTGGCCGAGACAAAGTGGTATATCAGGCCGAAGTCTATCCCGCGCCCCGTCACCAGTTAAACAAAAATACCAAGGCCCGGGGTAACACGCAGGACCCGTGAGACGTATTGGAAAAAAAGGCAGGACATGCAAGATCGATCTACGGATCACGGGGGGGCGCCCCAACGCGTGACGACGACCGTCACGCCGGATATACTAAAAGCAGACAAGACTCGTATGAACTGCATCGTGATATAGCCCGGCATAGAGGCGCCGCACACCCCCTATCCTTCACTAATGAAGTAATGGATCATGAATTCCCAGAAGGTTTTAAACCTGTGAACATTGAATCATATGATGGTACAACAGACCCCGCGGTATGGATCGAAGATTTCCTCCTCCACATCCACATGGCCCGCGGTGACGATCTACATGCCATCAAGTACCTCCCATTAAAACTCAAAGGACCTGCTCGGCATTGGCTTGATAGCCTACCGGCAAACTCCATTGGCAGTTGGAAGAATTTGGAGGACGCATTCCTTGACAACTTCCAGGGCACTTATGTGCGACCACCGGATGCCGATTACTTGAGTCACATAACTCAACAGCCAGGGGAATCAGCTAGGAAATTCTGGACTCGGTTCCTAACTAAAAAGAACCAAATTGTCGACTGTCAGGATGCTGAGGCCTTAGCGGCATTTAAACATAACATCCGCGACGAGTGGCTCGCCCGACACCTCGGCCAAGAAAAGCCGAAATCCATGGCAGCCCTCACAACACTCATGACCCGCTTTTGTGCGGGCGAGGATAGCTGGCTGGCTCGTAGCAACAACACATCAAGAAATCCTGGCAATTCAGATGCCAAAGATAGCAACGGCAGGCCACGTCGCAACAGACACAAGCGCCGCAACAACGGTGACAACGCCAAAGACACGACAGTTAATGCCGGATTCGGTGGCTCTAAATCCGGTCAGTGGAAAAGGTTGTTCAAAAGAAGCAATTCGGGCCCGTCCAGCTTGGACCGCATACTCGGTCGTTCGTGTCAAATTCACGACACCCCCGATAAACCAGCCAACCACAACAATAGAGAATGTTGGGTGTTCAAACAGGCCGGCAAGTTGAATGCCGAAAACAAGGAAAAGGGGATGCATAGCGACGACGAGGAGGAGGAGCCCTAGCCGCTGAACACAGGAGGACAGAAGAAATTTCCTCCCCAAGTGAAAATGGTAAGCATGATATACGCAACCCATATTCCCAAGCGGGAATGGAAGCGTGCACTGAGGGACGTCTATGTGATGGAGCCAGTCGCCCCAAAGTTCAACTCATGGTCTTCTTGTCTGATTACCTTCGATCATAGGGACCACCCCACCAGTATCAGTCATGGTGGTTCTGCCGCATTGGTCCTTGACCCCATCATTGACGGATTTCACCTCACTCGGGTCCTTATGGATGGTGGCAGGAGCCTGAACCTACTCTATCATGATACAGTGCGCAAAATGGGTTAGACCCCTCGAGGATCAAACCCACCAAAACCACCTTTAAAGGTGTCATCCCAGGTGTAGAGGCCTGTTGCACGGGCTCAATCACACTGGAAGTGGTCTTCGGATCCCCGGACAACTTCCGAAGAGAGGAGTTCATCTTCGATATCGTCCCCTTCCGCAGTGGTTATCACACATTGCTCGAACGAACCGCATTTGCCAGATGCAATGCGGTACCGCATTATGCATACCTCAAGCTCAAAATTCCAGGACCTCGCGGGTTTACAACAGTTAATGGAAACATGGAACACTCGCTCCGCACGGAGGAGCACACTGCGACCCTCGCAACAGAATCGCAAAGCAGCCTTATGAGGCAAACCGGCAATTCGACGAAAAAGACCCGGGATACCTTCAAGCGAGTTCGGAGTACCCTGCAAGAGGATCGCCAGGCACATTTAGAGCTCGCCTAGCAATTCGGCCTCCGTCCTAGTCCCAGTCAAGCGGCGAAATTTGCGCCGCGCGTACATAATTACGCACTCAGGATACCATGGGCATAGGCGGAGGCACGGCCCACAATGCGGCTCAACTGCTTCAGAACCCGTATACCTTTAACATTTTCTTCCTTTCAGGCCCCTATTCTCTGAATGTCCTCTCCGATCGTCTGAGTATCGGACCCATCACGGGAAGGAAACACCAAGGAAGCAAGAAGCTTTGACGTACAAGGGAATCCTCAGGTGGTCTCTGATAACAATCGATATACATGTTTTGTATACCCACACGCAGCTTGACCTTGCATAGGACATGTCAAATAGTCCTATTTTTTACTTATTGCACTACATATATGCATACACTTTGACGTATCATTTAAATAACAATGTACAGCATCAGCTCATTATCGCATTTCTTTATCTTTTTTTCCTGTCTGTTTACTTACGACAAGTCGCACCCGCACATTCTGATACGACCAGTGCGCCAGGGGCTTCAGTGTACCCCATAACACGGCATGAAAAGTCCGAACACTTTCGATAGTGCGGCACCCTGAACTTATAGCATTATATGCATCATCTCCGAATCATGTCTTGGGTCAATAGTTGGGTTTGCCCGGCTCCCATGTTTTGGTACCTTATGTTCCGCTATATCGGCTAAGGTAGCACTGGGAGAACTACTGCGATTGTGTCCCGGTTCTTCCGGACAAGCACCTCAGTAGTGAAAGCTGAAAACTGACTGTCATGATGCGGCGAGAGTTGGTCGCTGTTCGAGAGGTCTCAAATCCTTAAAGATGTTTTCCACTTCGGGCGAGGAGTCGGCCTTGTCCGATTTAAGCGTACATAGCACCCCAAGTTTGGCCTTCCGAATACTAGGGGCTTCGCCAAAATTTAAAATTGCAGACTTCTATGGCTAAGTGAGAGTGATAAAGCTTTATAGTCCAATTGCCTGGTTCGTTGTGATGAACACCTCCTTCGAAGGACCCAAAACGGGGATAAAGAGTGATCAGGTTTATCCCGAACACCTCAGTAGTCGTTACATGGGGGCAGAAGTCGATGACTGGCCAACTCTCAAATTTTATAAACTGCTGCACATAAGGTAATATTTTAAATCAACAAGTGTTACATAGCGCACATGAACTCGTTTCACATTACAGGATCACATGAGTACATTCATTCAAATATTACATCCTTAGCACATTCCTCTGCCACAAGGCAAGCACCCTTTAGGACACTGTCATAATACTTTTCGGGGCAGCGATGCTCCTTGCCCTCCGGCATCCCCTCCTTCACCAGCTTTTCGGCGTCCATCTTTGCCCAGTGCACTTTCGCCCAGGCAAAAACCCTGCGCACACCCTCAATGCACACGGACCGCTTTATGACTTCAAACCATGGGCAAGCGTTAACAAGCCGCCTTACCAGGCCGAAATAGCTGCCAGGTAGGGGCTCGCCAGGCCACATCCGGACTATGAGGTCCTTCATGGCCAGTTCGGCCGCCTTGTGAAGCTCAACGAGTTGCTTCAACTGGTCGCTCAAGGGCATCAGATGTTCGGTCCTAGTATACTGAGACCAAAACAACCTCTCCATCAAGCTCCCTTCCTCGGCCTGGTAGAACTCTGCGGCATCCGACACACTGCTGGGTAGATCTGCGAACACTCCTAGAGAGCTCCGAATTTGGGTAAGTAAAAGGAAATTTTCCTTCACATGCTTGCTTTGCATAATGAATGCCTTACCCGCCGCTATCTTCCTAACCGCCTCAATTTCCTGGAGCGCCCTTTGGGCTTTGGCCTTGGCATTTTGTGCGTTCTCGAGGGCCTTCGCAAGCTCGGACCCCTGCGTCCTAGAGTCATGCTCCAAGGACTCGTACTTCTTGACAAACTCCTGGAGCCCTAGGCCGCTTTGCCTTCGGCCTCGGACAGCGCCTTCTTCAGGGTCGCCCAGTGACCAGCAGTGAAGCCTGCTTATTCACATAGACATATTCTAATTAGACTCCTGTGATTATTATTTGATCCTTTGTCCGGGCTTTCTTCCGAACACCAAACAGAGCATCAGGGGCTACTGTCTATGCTGTAACATTTTCTCATAATTTGATTACTTACCTCAAAGCCTGTTAGGAGGCTGGCACAGGCTTCAGTAAGTCCGCTTTTGGCGGACTGAACCTTCTTGACCACCGCACTCATGATAGTGTGGTGCTCTTTGTCAATGGAAGTGACGTGAAGCGCTTCTAGCAAATTGTCCGATGCCCCTCGATGGATAGAGGCCATCGGCACGGACTTGCTGCCCCCGGCATTAGAGCCCATGGGAGTCTTGCCCCTCGTGCGCCCAGCGTCCGGAATGTCGCCTTGGGGTGCTTCCGGAACTATCTCCCCTTGGTTCAGTACCCTTTGAGACAACACCTCGACGTCGTCCGTAGGGCGGGGGGAGGAGGCAGACAGGAGTGAATCATTGTTCATCTCCGACGGGCCCAAAGACTCATCCGAAGAGGATACGTCGATACGGGCTTTGGATGGGCTGCATGATCATGTTCGACATGATAAGAAGTAATAAAATAAAACACACCAAGAACTATTATGGTATCCGGATACTTACGACTTCACCAGGGGCTTGTCCCTGGGTAACCACTCCTTGTCACTAAAAGTCGCCGCCGTGGAGCAGTCCGAAAGGAGAGTCCTTCCCTTCTTGGACCCTTCGGCTTCCCCTGACGGGGCAGCCTTCCTTTTCTTGTCTCCCTGGCTGGGGGGAGAACTTTCCTCTTCCTCCTCCTCGTTTTCGTGGGAGGAGGGCGCCTCGGTGTTATCGGACGATGAGTCTGATACGACCTTGCGTCAGAGACCTTTCCTGGTCCCTATGGCCTTCTTCTTGGCCTTCTTCTCCGGTGCCTCATAGGGCGCCGGAACCAGCATCTCCGCTAAGAGAGCCCTTGCTGGATCCTCAGGCAGTGGGGCCGGACAATCGATCTGCTCCGCTATCGCGACCCATTCCTGTTAAATGGCATGGAGGCTTAGATCCCCCCACATGGTTATACTAGGGAAAGAAACGTCTTATGAGATATAAGGAGCTTACCGGATTGGCAGGGCGCTTTGCGCTGAGTCCGCGATCCTCGGTAAGGGGAGGAGGTACCTCGGCGGACTTAAACAGCACCCTCCAGATGTCCTGGTGTGTCGTGTCGAAGGAGCTCTCGCAACGTCCGTTGCTTAGCCGGGTCGAACTCCCACATATTGAATGCCCGTCTTTGACACGGGAGGATCCGGCGGAAGAGCATGACCTAGACCATGTTGACAAGCTTGATTTTCTTGCTTATCATGTTTTTAACACTGTTCTGGAGTCCGGTCAGCTCCACTGATGAACCCCAGGATAGGCCCTTCTCTTTCCAGGAGGTGAGCCGCGTGGGGATGCCGAATCGAAATTCGGGGGCCGCCACCCAGTTGGTGTCACGCGGCTCGGTGATGTAGAACCACCCTGATTGCCACCCCTTCACTGTCTCGACATAGGAGCCTTCGAGCCACGTGACGTTGGGCATTTTTTCCACCATGGCGCCTCCGCACTCCGCTTGCTGGCCGACCACCACCTCCGGTTTAATGTTGAAGGTCTTTAGCCACAGGCCAAAGTGGGGCTTGATGTGGAGGAAGGCCTCGCACACGATGATAAACGCTGAGATGTTGAGGATGAAGTTGGGGGCCAGATCATGAAAGTCCAGCCTGTAGTAGAACATGAGCCCGCGAACAAATCGGTGGAGGGGAAATCCCAGCCCACGGACGAAATGGGTAAGGAATACAACCCTTTCGTAGGGTTCGGGGGTAGGGACGATCTGCCCCGCGTCTGGGAGCCGGTGCACGATATCTGCGGCCAGGTATCAGGCTTCCCGGAGCTTCATAATGTTCTCCTCTGTAACAGAGGAGACCATCCACTTGCCTCCCGCTCTAGACATGTTTGGAGTGGTTTTGTGGAGGAAATGCGAACTTGGCCACTGGAGCTCGAGTGCGCGAGAATGGATGGGCAGGCAAGAAGAAGGCGTGGGTGAACAGGAGGAGTCCTTGTCCCTTTATAAGGGTGGAAGAAACTATGTGCCTCCCCACCTGCCTGGTAAATTCACTTATTCCCCAAGCATCGTGATTGATGGCACGGTTGGGTTACCCACACCCGTATTGATGAGAATCCCGTGATAAGGGGACACGATCTCTGCTTCAACAAGATTTGCCAAGAAAACCACCTCGCAATATGTGCAGTAGCTGGTTGAAAAAAAACGGTTCAAATAATGACCGGATCATGGCGTGATGTCACGTTATGAAAAGTTGTCAGCAGATTAGATTTGTGGAAATATTATACTCTCTACGGTGGCATGTGGAATTTGTTTTGCAAAGCCGGACACTATCCTTGTGTTCGGAATCTTCTATGGAGTATTCGAAGGAGGAACCCGCCTTGCAATGCCGAAGACAATCTGCGTGCTGGACTCATCGTCATTGAAGCCTGGTTCAGGGGCTACCGAGGGAGTCCTGGATTAGGGGGTCCTCGTACAGCCGGACTATATCCTTTGGCTGGACTGTTGAACTATGAAGATACAAGATTGAAGACTTCGTCCCGTGTCCGGGTGGGACTCTCCTTTGCGTGGAAGGCAAGCTTGGCAATTCGGATATATAGATCTCCTACCTTGTAACCGACTCTGTGTAACCCTAGCCCCCTCCGGTGTCTATATAAACCGAAGGGTTTAGTCCGTAGGACAACAACAATCACAATCATAGGCTAGCTTCTAGGGTTTAGCCTCTACGATCTCATGGTAGATCAACTCTTGTAATACTCATATCATCAAGATCAATCAAGCAGGACGTAGGGTATTACCTCCATCGAGAGGGCCCAAACCTGGGTAAACATTGTGTCCCCCGCCTCCTGTTACCATCCGCCTTGGACGCACAATTCGAGATCCCCTACCCGAGATCCGTCGGTTTTGACACCGACAGTGGCCACTATAAAAACATGGAAAAAGAACTGTAGTGACTACAAGCAAACAACTAAACAAGACAATAAGGAAATAAATAAGCAAGCAACTAACGCTAGCCTATTATAGCTATTACACATATTACATCCACTAGGCATCAAAGTTCACCACCAATGCAAATATAGGGAACAAAGCAGCATATTACATACACTGGCCGTCAAAATTGGCCACCAATGCAAATAAATGCGACAGCATAACAAGTCCATAATTGAAATAACTTCAGAAGAGCTCAAGAAATGTTATCCTGGGTATCCACCATGTTGGTAATATGCTTAGCAAGCTTATTAGCTCTGTCCTGTTTGGCACAAATCCTCCAATTCTTGCTGTTGCACCAGAAAGTATGCATCTAAATGCTCCAGGGACTTCCGCGGTCCTTCCGCTTCTTGTTGTAGCACAGCTGGTCGATGTCTTTCAGCTTGTAGTTGACACTCAAGAAACCGAACTGATTTAAACAGTGAGTTTGAATAGCTTGTGCAAGTGGTAGTGGCCAGTAACTCGAACAGTAAACCAAGACAGGACTTTGGGGTTGTCTCACTGTCTTCAAGATAGTTCTCCTTAGCTGTTTTATCAGCTTTGTTGGAGACCAACAAGGATGTCTCTCGATCCTGAACCTTATCTGCATTACTTCCTTTACCATTGCTTAATAAGGCACTCTTCCCCAATATTCTTTCAGCATTCTAAAAGAAGAAACAAGCAGACACATAACAGCTTTAGCATGTACTAGTATATGAAACTCATTTTGGTGAACCAGTTCATTAGTAAGGTGGACAAGATTAAACTACCAAGTCTTCTATTGCCAAGTAGTACATTATAAAAGCATCAAAAAAAACAAATATCTATGTCCTACGGTCACTGCATTGTCTTTCCAAATCAAAATAGAGACACAGTTCAAATCATATCAGTTCAAGACAAAGCAGCACTGAAAGAATACAAAGCATGGGAAACTACACGACACAACAAGATTTCAGATGAGTACCACGGGTCTACATGTACAACAACACTATTGGCCCTGTTGTGATGCTAGTAATGTGCATGATATGAGAAGTCAACTGTATACACAATTGGAATTGAAATCAATATAGCTATTTATAAGAGCAAACATGTTAAAGAAACATGTGTAAACATACCTGTTGTGCCATTGGAGTTTCCATTGGATCGTTCAATTTAAAAATAAGTTTGTATGTGTAAATACAGTGATACAAGAGCAAAGCAGTATGCACGCTAGCAATGGAATCTTAAATGAGAACAGTTGTTCTTCAGGTTTAAGCACTTGTTCTACATGAACAGAGTACAGTAAGACGCAAGCGAATAGTACTTCAAATAAAATGAGCTCATAGACCTTACCACATTCTTGGTTCGGGACCAGTACAGAACAAGGCATTCCCGGTCATCGTCCAGTAAATGTGTCTCAAGAGAACATAAGGGAATTTGATGAGTTTCTTTGCCAGTGAAGTACGTTTTCTTCAGGTAATTCTGATACTGCCACCAAGCATTCTTGAAGATAGCAGAGATTAGCATAGGTTACCTCATCCTGAGTTTCCAAATTGGTCCTTCTCTATAGAGAAAAATGGGAAAATTTGATGTATTATAACCATCATGGAGGTAGAATGTATGGGACAAAGCAAAGTAATTGCCATGAATAACATTACTTACACATAACTCCTGGACAAACACCTGCAACATGCATTTTCCTTCATCTTTAGTATAATATTTCCATGATGAAAAGATACGCACATAGGATTTAACAACATCAAATGCGATAGATGCTAAACTATGAATGGCTGGTTGTGCTTTCTCCACAGGAATAGGTGTACTAACTGGTGGAGTTGCGGTTCGCCGTGGTAGTACTGGCGCTTTGGGCACTGGAGCTTCCTTACTAACTCTTGTTTGGGAGCTCTATGGTGGATATGGTGATGTGTCAACAGGAATTGGGTTACTATCTGCTCGGGTTGGGGTTAGATTGGGTGAAGCTGGTTCTCTGTCCATCGCAGTAGGGGTAAAATCTACAAGAGTCTGGGTTATGTGTGGTAGGGATGGTTCTCGTGCATGTATGACCGGGGTGCTATCTCCACCAAGAGGTAGCACTGTTTTATTTGAAGACTGTGTTTTTACTCCGCTAGATACTGCCATCACCCAATCCAATTCAAATGGATGATAAACAGGAAACATAGTTGAATGTACAGACATTGTATGAGAGACAGATGCAATACATAGTGTGGAAAAATGAGGGCATGAAATAGTTGACATGTATATTGTTTAACTAAAACGGATAGCATGACATAATTTCACATATGTGATGTCTATCTAAACTGGATAGCATAGCATAACATAATTCAAAGATATGATGACTAACTAAATAGGATTGCATGACATAATTCACATAAATGTTATCTAAGTAATCAGGATCGCATGATTTAATTCACATATGTGATTTATATGCTAAGCAGAGGGCATTCGCATATATGATGTCTGAACTAAGAACATGGTGTTGAATATTGTGTATATGATGTCTAAACTATGCAAGGCAAGACACCATATGCATGATATGAGCAGTATAACCGGGACAAGTTAGAGCATACACGTCGGTGGGGGAACAGGGCTGGTCATCTGTCTCTGAATCCATCTCTGAGGAGCTATCGGGACCCAGCAAGAGATCTGCTTCGACATGTAGCACTGTCTGCTCTGAAGGCCTTGTTTTTACTCCAAATTTTTCTATCACCCACTCAAATGGCTGATTCACAGGAAGAGTAGTTTAATGTACAAACATTGTCGACAAATGGAAATGTAATGAAGAAAAGGATGGGCAAGATATCATTCAAATATATGATGCCTGGTTAAACAGGATGGCATTGCATATTTCACATATATTATGGATGCCTAAAAGACATGTGACTGCATAATTACCATATATGATATTGAAACTAAACATGTGGCATTACAGAACATGTCTAAACTAAGCAGATGACATATATGGTGTCGAAAGTAGGCACCGCAAGGCAACATATGCATGATATGACTAACATCATCATGCCAAGTTAGAGCAAACACCTTGGGGGTAAATAGGAGTGGTCAGTTGCGTCTGAATCCGCCTCAGAATAGATATCTTCCTCTGGATTACAATCTGGAGAGGGGGGAGGGTTTGCCATTGAACCCACCATGGAGTGATGTCTGCATGACATTGTATTGCCGCGCAAAACTCTTCTCTTTTTCTCTACATATTCAGCATGACTGTTTACAATATCTGACATGCATACAAAAAAATATAGTGAGATTATGTAAGGAGAGCATGCAGAAATCTAGAGTAATGGTAACAACCAGTGGATGGATCCAAAAATAATGATAGTAGGCTGATGATTGCTTTAATGTAATAAAAAACAGATGATGATTACTTTAATATTTGTTTCCCACCCAAGATGAACAACATAGGCATACCCTAGGTGAACCAGATATTAGACAGAGATACTATTTATTGATGCCTCGATATGTGCCCCACAACTAATTTAGAACTCAAGTTTGAGCATCAATTTGGACCTGACTTGGAGTCTAAGAGGTGAACAGGACAATAATGTAGCAGGTAATATTAAGCAATGCATAACATAAGCAGAAACAAAAGAGTGCGACCTCTCTTGTGGACCCGTGTACTCCTCAGGTTCATCTGCTGAGTAAAATGATGGTGATGCCATTGCAGTGGGTGCCGGCAGTGGGGAAGGAAATATGAGGCGGCGAAAGACGGACAGGAGTCGTGATGTCTGGTTTGGTGGATGCTTCTGTCGATGGAGCAGCTCAGGTGAGGTGGACGACGTCAAGGCAAGAGCAGGAAAAACCACACAAAGTTTTCTTCGACACCTACATGCAACTGAAGTAATTCTGTAAGGGCTCATTTGGCTTGCATGATTCTAAAAACGCAGGGATAGGAGGAAAAACACCAGAATAGTTTAGGAATGCACATGGGAAACAGAGCATTTGTGAACACAAGATTTCTGTCAACTTGGGTGTTTGGTTCACAGGAATTGGAGGAGCAGAGGAATGCAAAGGAACATCAACAAAATAATATGAAACCATATGAAAGCGTGTACAGTTAGAATGTTATTCTGCCACTGATGCACTTGGTCTTGTCTTCATGCATAGGATTTTGAAAAGTAGGTCCAGGTGGATGTTTTGCTCCATTCCTTTCAACAAAATGCATGAATAATTGAATAGTAGAGTGCCATAGGAAAATTTCCTATTACTATGTTTTTTCATCGAACCAAAATAGCCCTAATGGATCGACATGAATGTAGAGTAATAAGTGATGCGACAAGTGTACAACCTCTTTGCCGTAGCCGTGTCAACCTAAGCATCATTGGGTTGGTCGCTGAAGAAGTTGAGGCAGAGGTGTCTATCGAAGATATGAGGAATCTGTAGATGGCGTCCAGGGCATTGCTCTGTTGTGATCGATCGTTGCGTTGTTGGAGCAGCTCCGGTGAGCCGTAAGACGTCGAGGCTGAAGCAGCACAAGACAGACATCGTTAATCTCAAGTGGGATTATAATAGCATCTCCTATAGATGATGTAAAATACATTACCACCAAAAACCACCTGACTACAACAGATGAGGTAAACTGTTGACTCTAAACTTAACCGTCGAAACTAAAATTTACCGTGGAATCTGAATTTTACTGTCGAAACTGAACACAATGGTAGCAGAGTCGCACTTCACATGTAGTTTAGGGAGGGCCTGCAGTTCATCTTCAACCTGCACCCCCCTGAGCCGCCAGCCACCACCGGCCGTACCGCCGGCCCCCGCAACGCCTCGCCTCACCGAAACAACTCCACACCGCCAGTCCGCCGCCGCCCCGGCCAACCCTCTAGCCCCCCCTCCCGTGCCGAGCTTTTTCTCCGGCTATCCCCACGCCACCGCCCCACCCTGAACCCTAAGATAGATAGTAGGGTACCTCTACGGCGAGCCCCCCTCCCTGCTGCGGGTGGTTCTTCCTTAACTCC